>NC_056744.1:894857746-895085246 GCF_019279795.1 Protopterus annectens | reverse complement strand
GTATGTGTCTGTGAATAAGTGTCTGCCTGGTTGGTCACAGTACAATCTGTGTGGAAAGATTCTATATTATTGAATATTTGTAATATTGAACATGTTTATAGCAGGCAGATGTGATTTACACACATTTGATTACTTCTGCTAGCATTTCTATGTGTAAGATCATGGTGCATTGGGGATTAGGGAATTTGCACTTTCCCTGCTGTTTTGCAGTCTTGTAGTTTGTGTATATAATTAGCAGGGGGTGTGATGGTGATAGGGGCATTTGCTCCTGCAAAAAAACTTGAGGTTTGTATTTTTTTCCATTATTTTGACATTTGATCTTCTTGGAGCGAGGTTTGGCTGATCAATGCATTTGTATTTTGATACTTTGAAGTATGTGTGTGTGTGTATGTGTCTGTGTGTGTGTGTGTGTGTGTGTGTGTGTGTGTGTGTGTGTGTGTGTGTGTGTGTGTGTGTGTGTGTGTGTGTGTGCGCAGAAGAATGCTTTTACTAATGCAATACGGGGCCTGTTAAGGAGAACACTAGTATGGTCAGATTTGATTCAGATACATGGTAATGATCCCTTAATGAGATGCTATCATGAAACAGTTCAGTACAGTAAACGATTATTGACCAAAAGGAGCTGATGTAAGGTACAATGAGTTATTTTATTTTAGGGAGACTAATTATTAAAGGAATGAATAGCCAGTATAAGTAGGTAATGCTACAACTGAGTGAGGTCATTGAGTGTAAGGATCAGCTATAGTTGAAGAGGCTGTAGAAAGTAAATGGAAAGAAAAGGAGCCACAAAGATTTTGCTGTCAACAGCATTCTATAATCTGTTTTTCTCTTTCTGTGTCTCTCGTAGCCTGTGTCTCAGGCTGAATGCTGCAACCTGTAGGATTATAATTTCATAAAATGCAACAAATATTTTAAAACTGCTGCTGTAAACTCTTTTATTATCTGCAGTGCTTGACCCTGGATAAGTTTGAAGGTCACTCTGATGAGACCCAGCTGACCCATCAAGCTCTTTATCTCCTGGAAGACAACAAATTTTGGGCTGGAGTTGTTTTCTCTGATATGTATCCCTGGACAAGTAAGCTTCCATCACATGTGAAATATAAGATCCGGATGGACATTGATGCTGTGGAGCGAACAAATAAAATCAAAGACAGGTTTGTCTCTCATCACCCTTACATTTATACCAAAACACCTTTTTTTGTTTGGCTTGGATGCTGTTTGTAACTTGACAGACCAAGAAAAGAAAAAGTTTTACATATATTGGGTAGATTTAGACTGATGTTATTGTGGTATAAAACAGAGACTCAGAATTAAGTATTTATCAAGTTTCTCTTGATGCATTATCTCTCAACTTTTTTGCTCAAGAATTTAGGGCAAGCCAAAAATAATGGGATGGTAAAGACATAAAATCTAGGACAAGTTTAAAATATTACTTTATTTCACTTAATAAAGTTAATAGTACAGCATTTATTTATTTATTGAGAGATATGCCTTGGTATATTTTTATTTGCATAGGGTAAAACACTTGGCATGCCAAATTATTTTTGCAAGATTCAGTCTATTTCTGAACTTGCTTAATCTGATCCACAAGGAGATATGAATTACTCTTCACAGACTTGTGTATGTAGTAGCTGGCAATTGGTGTCTAAACATGCATGGGAATTATGCTTTTTAACTTCTTTATAATACTATTCATTTGTCATGAGTGTATACATGCCTGATATACTCCACTCTTTTGTTTTCTCAGCTAAAAATGTTGTAAGAACACTTTTGTCCAGCAAACCACTTTGTATGAGAACTTGCTGGGATGTTATTGTTTATATTTTTATGGAAACTGTAGTAAAAGTGTTCTTCAATTAATTAAATATCAACAAATCTTACTGAAGACCAGTTTGTAGGTCATTCTGTTTCTTGAACTGAAAGAGCCAGAGACATCCCCAATATTTAAGTGAATGACCTGCCCACTAATATGAACATTTCCTCCTAGTTCTAGATAAGGAGCAAGACTCAAGATTAAAATCCTGGACTTTGACTTATTCAGCTTGTAAACAGATACTGTCCCAAAATTAGCCAACATATTAAATGATGCCTACAGGTTTTGCTCTTTATCTATAAGATATATGAGGGCATCAACAAACAAAGATAATACGCTATTACCTCCAGTCTAAGTATAGCCCTTTTCTCTTTAATGTTTTAATAGATTTTGTAAACGATTCAAGATACAAAGCAACTACAATTTAGGATAAAGGACATCCCTTCCTTGTACCCCTCTCTATTTGAAAAAGCTCTGTAAGAAATGTTGAGACCCTGACCCTAAGTTATGCTTCTGCAAAAAGGTTTGGCAGTGATGGACAAAAAGTTACAGAATACCTTTTCATGCTACCACTGATCACCTGCATAAACATGACAGCTGACACACCACATGATCACACACGTCACAAACCATGGTGATCATCAGGAAGCACTCCCATGTAGTAAAACCTCCCTTTATTAAGTCAATATATTATATAGATTGCACTACAAATAAAAACACCTGTAAAAACACTTGTAAAAGTCTTTACAACCTCCATGTGGGGTGTCTGCCCCCTCCCATCCCCTGCAACTTAAATATCCTAACTGAGATTGCACAAACTTGAAGAAAGGGAAACAGTGATGTGTAATACAGTGTAGGTTTTCTTCTTTGTGTTTGCATGACTTCCATTTTACCCAATAAAACACTAAATGGTACTGCTCACTGATTAAGATGACTTGTGATCTTAGTTAACAAATGAGGCATAGCTTGAGTGGAAACCAGTCAGTGCAGATTCACTCAGAGTGTGAATATGAGCAGTGGATAATGTATTACCACTAATGTCAGGACAAACCACAAAGATGGGCAATTTCATGGCTGAATTCCTAAGCTAGATGATTTTCAATATTCACAAATGGATGATGACAGACATCATAGCTCAGAACCTTTGCAATCTCTAGTCTTGCAAACACTAGGTCTGGGCTTGTTCACTACTGTGTAAAATCCCAAATGTCTATTTTCTTATTATCTCATGTTATGTTCTAGAGTGATTCGCTTAAATGTAATGACCTTTTGTATATTTTCCACCTACTTTCCCTTTTTATCTTTCCTTGTAGTGTTTTTCCAAACATTAATGAGATGACGTAAGGGTATACGCTTTTCAGTCCCCCACAAGTTTAACAAAGTCAGCACAAATCCAGTCCTGCTACTTTTTTCTTGTAAAGCCATATTTCAAAAATGCGAGTGATGCTTTATAATCTCCCATTCATTCAGTAATTTCAATGTTGCTGGTCTTCTTTCTGTTCATCTTCATCTTTCAACCCGAGACTCTGGTTCAAGCCCAAGGTACTCCTAATTCTTCTAGTCAACTCCTGTTTTTCACTGGCAAAGTCTGTCTATGAGCTTTATTATCAGAAGAATGAGATGCAGGTTCCCCTTCTGTTGGATGGCTCACTTTTTCTTGGACAGACTTTTGTTTTTCCTCTTTAGCTTGTTCTGCATCACAAAAAATGACTTTGATCCTTCAGAAAAAAACATTCTAAATACAACAAGATACAGTAGCTTGAATCTCACACATGCTTCTCAGCATTCTCTGATTACTAGGATAAATTTACTTCTCTTTTGCATGGTGTACTGTGGATAAATATTTTCCACAAACAGTGTCACCTCCAATTTTTAATACTTTGCCCCTCTGACACAGTTTTGTCAGGATCAACTATTTTGGCTGGTATGACTGTATCTTTATTAATACAGGTCTTTTTCATTGCCAGGTTTGGAGAATACACACAATATGCCTTTTCAATTAACAAATTCTGCTGTGGAATACCAGTCCAGCTGCTTATTTGTGCTTTCATAAAATTAATACAGTCAACGACTTCCAGTTTCGCTGGTACAGGAGAAAATCTCAGGTTTTCCCTGCATGCTCTGTCCTCTAACTATCATTTTTTGAAACAGCTCTTCTTGAGCAGTCTCATACTCAGCCAGCCCTTTCCTCATTTCAACCTCTGATTTTTGCAATTTTATCAGTTCATCTGAATAACTGTTTAGAGTATCTTCTGTTTTCCCAGCTTTTTTGTTATTTGAGTTGGTATACTCCATCAAGGTTTTATTTATTTTAATTAACTCTGAGTACATTTAATTTATTCTTTCCAATAGATTAATGCAAGCCATGTCTTGAGGTTGAACTACTTTTTGTTTTTCAGCTGCAGGATTCTTCCCAGTCTGTGTTTTCGCTACACCTTTATAGTTGATTGTTTTTCAGGCTTTCTAAGTTTCCTCTTTGTTGGCATTCAGGTAGTGCACTTACTAGCCAGTTACTGAATTTGCTAAAACTAACAGAGTTACTGGCCCTTATCTCCCAGTTTCTTTTTTTGCACTGAGAAAGTTGCAATTAAACTGCAGATCAGTGTGCAGCCATCTGGAAATTTTCCCAATCAGATCAGACACTGTTTTTAATCTGGCAGCCATCTTGGCTGTAGCACCTTTTGCTTTTTTATTTTTTATTTTTGCTTATAGTAGTTGTACTTTTGCAGTATATGAGTAGTCACAGGCCATGGTGAGGTGAATCTTGTTACTGCATTATTTTCCTGTTCTCTGAATTCTGTCTGTTGACCAGTCCTGCTGTTATGTTGGATTAGTGGTTGAAGAAATGCAGAAGATCTTTGTCTCTAACTCTGTCACTGATTCTCATGGTCCTGCTAGTATTTCCTCTCTGGAATCTGTTTTCTTGCAAATCAGATTTCATTATTTCTCACTCTTGCCATTTCCTCCTCCATAACACTCATTTTTGCCAGGGAATGGCATAGCTGCTCTTCTCTTCTGTCCAGTCTGAGTCTGCATTCCTTGTTCTTATCCTGGATGGTATTTAGGTTGGAATACTTTTCATCCAGGATTCCCTGAGTTACCATCTCCTGCATTCTGCATTTTTGGCCACAGGTCAACTCTGTTTCACTAAAGGATCTATTATATTGGTGCAGTTATTCTCAATTTGAATTCCTTATTTTATTCTTGTGTTTCCTCTGGGATCCCTCTAATATTCAATTAATTTTGAAAGTGTATCACTGGAGCTCAGGGCTGTGTAGCCATCTTGTTTGGCTCTTCTCAGGGAGCCTGAATATTTCTAGTTTTGTTAAACAGCACTTTGTAAGATGGTCTCAGTGATTCTTTAACTGTAGATGCAAACCTTGGTGTACCATCAAAGATGAGGATATTTTTTTCGATAGTTCTAGAGAATTATTATAGTTCAGGAAAAATGTCACAATTTAATTGGAGTGTCTGTCATGCATTTAAAAATGCCAAAAAAATAAAATAAATAAAACATATAACATACTTTTAAGGCTGACTCAATGATAAAAGAATGCCATCCACAAAATAACAGTTTCTAGTTACATCTGCCATCATAAACAGCTCTGTATGCCAGATTACCTGATTTTGGTTTCTAGGAGTACCAAGTTTAATGCAAATAAAAGTGGTGAGAGGGCACACCTACAGAGTACCTTGGATATGCGATACTCATTTGACATTCTGCCTAACAGTTTTATTTGGGTATAGAACCACAATGTTAATTTTGCAACATCTTCCTAACCCATTCTGATTTAAAAAAAAAAAAGGTTTATTATCTCAATTATTTTATATATGTAAGCTAAAAGGGCTTCTTAGTACTATGTAAATACTGAATTAACATTATAGGTCTGAGAATATTGTCAGTTATCCACCATCCCTTCAGAAATGTACACCGACATAACTGTATTAAATACGGCAGAACTTTCACTACTCTGTGTAATATAGTTTGTCATTAGACACCACTGAAATAGGTCCATAGGAGGGCAGTACAAGGGTGTTCTTCCCCTCCTTTGATATAAGTGTTATGTCAGTTTTACATAAAGAAATTAGAACATCCTGACTTTTAGTATTTTAGTCTTGAACAGAACACAAGCTGTAAGAATTGACGAACCCCCCCAATATCCAGACTTTTTTGATGTCCCATCATTACCTTGTGATTTTCCAGACACCTGATTTCAAAATGTCTTTGTGTTCTTCTATAGTTATGCCTATAGCTCTAAGTTTAGCCTGTTCATCATTGAGTTTTGTTAGTGTATCTCATCTATGCCTACCACCACTAACTGTGATAGGCTTGGTAGTGCATCAGGTATAATAAAAGTCCCTAAACAACTTTAGTATGTAAGGAACCAGATGGGTTGCATAATCACCTATGCTTTGCCACTTTGCATTAAAACTGGCTCAAAGTGCCTATTAAACTTGGTATTATATCTTGAACCTGCCTCATGGTCCTGTTCTGCCTATTCTGTGTCATAATTTTGTTATTCTGGCACATGTACAAGTAGTGTGTTTATTTTGTTATATCTAGAAATACATAAGGGCATATCACAATCAATGGTGCTATCTGCCACTCTTTTACACACATGTACATTGCATGTGCCAGAATCTGTGTGACATGACAACAGACCAGGTAGCTGTTCATACAAAGCTCTCATGTATGTGTTTCAACTTTATGTTCAGGCTTTCTGCTACTTCATAAGGTACACAATAATCTTAAATTAAGCTTGTATGTCTTTTTAGCTGACCTGTCCCCTTTGTGATAGTCTTTTAAGAAAATGTTTTAAAAGTTACTTAGGTTTGTTGTTCTTGAACAAAGTTCACTTTTTTAGTCTTTTTTTCTTTTCCTACAGAAAAAAATGTACTTATGACCATTTAAAACAATACATTTAACTTCCCCCTTTGTAAAACACTTCTTTTTAACAAATGGTATTGTTTTCATTACCAGTGTTCATACTAAAATATGTGGGGACATATAAACAAAATAAATCAGAGCAGTTCATGTTTTGTATGGGCAGGTAAAATCCTGGGACACGCTGTATGATGAACACATTAGAGCATGAAGTAGGGTCATCAAACAGCAGGGATAGACCTTTAATTAAAATAACATAGACTCGTGCCAATAAATGCAACCAAAGCAGGTGTCCACATTATTAGCTCCATCACGTGAATTCTCATTTACATTATTAGCTCCATCATGTGAATTCTCATTCATATTAACTCCATCATGTGAATTCTCATTCACATTATTAGCTCCAGCATGTGAAATCTCATTCACATTATTAACTCCATCACCTGAATTCTCATTCACATTATTAGCTCCATCACGTGAATTCTCATTTTGTTGCTGCACAACAAAAAGCCAACTTAAAACTTGAGAAGACTTTCTTTTACATACCCTGAAAGTTGTTTTACAAAACACCAAATGAAATTTGTGATAATCAGTGAAAGCCACGTTATTAGGTTTATGAATATTTTATTAACTATATTTAATGGTCTCTATTTACCAAGTGACAGCTTAGTCAGTAGCTTTTTTTACAGTCATGCTTTCCAGCACTCATACACGTCTAATGTTATGCTATAGGACAACTGCTCCCAAACCTACAAGTCTTTCTATGGAAAACACCAAAGGAAGGTGTTTGACCATCAGATTAGGTTCTAGAAAAAATCATAGGTGCAAGACCAGGATGCTTTATCACTTTCTGTGGAATTGTTAAGGTTTTAACAGAATATGAAACCAGATTTTTTTGAGATATTAGCCATCCAGCTGTGAGGTACCAGAAGATAAATTTTTATAACACTAAACTTAAACATCATTCTAACTCTGAGGTTGTATAATCTCACTTAGATTGAATGTCCATTGAACTTCCACATAAAAAATCTGAAAGCGTAACATATTAGCTAGTAACTGCACACTACAGAAACATATTCTTTTATGGTTATTTAAAGCTGATGAATACGACTTCTTCTCTTTCAGATACTGGAATCCAGGTCCACGTGCTGACCCTGTGGGTGATCTACGATACATATGGGGAGGATTTGCATATCTACAAGACATGATTGAACACGGTATAATTAAGAGCCAAACCAATGAGGATGTTCCATTTGGAATCTATGTTCAACAAATGCCTTATCCTTGTTATGTAGATGATGTGTAAGTAAAAGCTAACTACAGCCAAGTTACTAAGTTCTAGGTAATGAATGGAAATTATGGTTGTCCTTTACAGTGATAGTAACATAACATTATGTTTATTTACATGTAATCATGTCAGGAAGGTATCTGACTGAACATCATATAGCTTACCCACAACTGGGTAACCTGTTAGAATATCGTGTTGTAGTTTAAAGAAGTGTTAAGTTGAATTAAGGCTATTAAGGAACAAGGAAACTCCCAATATCTACCTCCTTACCTTACCTCTCAACCTCTTAGCACAAAACAATCTACACAAAGCCAAAAATAAGGGGTGCAAAGCCCCAAAAATAGGGGCAAATTTTAAATATTGCTCTTATCAATTTAGGACATTGCAAGAATAAAAGGTCTTGTGTTACCATGCAATTTCTGAAGGATGTGAAGTCTGAAACTCAAACGCCTTTCATTATTTTATGAATTCACTCCTCACTTTTTACCATAAATACCCAGAAAACCACAAATTTTATGAAGAATATACCAAAATTTGAGTCAAAAATTTGGACATTTTGTGAAAATCTGGACAGTTGAGAGATATGCTCCTGAGTCAATATGGGGATTCCTTCCTAGATGGATAGATATATAGGCAGATAGATACATGAAAGACAGACAGGTAGAGAAGACATGGGTTGATGCACGTTACTTGACATATGAAGTGAACTTCATGACAAAATGGCAAAGCCAAGCCCTGAACTGTTTTTTAATTATTTATTTGTTTGCTTGTTTAATAATTTATTTATTGATTTGTACTTCTTTACTGGGTGGGTGGGCTAGTCCAAGGACCCTTTCAATCACAATTCAGGCCCATAGGCAGTATTTCACAAATAAATGAAGTAACCACATGATATGATAGGTCACTAGAACACTGCACTTGTACACTTTAGTTTTGAATATTGTTAAACAGTAATTAAACACTAGGACCTAACACAGTTATGTAATGCGGAGGCAAAACTGTTTTCAAACTTATATATATATATATATATATATATATATATATATATATATATATATATATATATGTGTGTGTGTGTGTGTGTGAGTGTGTGTGCTCATCATTGCTAATGTAAGTCAAACTGAATTGCACAAGGATACCAAGCAGAAATGTACAGAAGTAAGTATTACACATCAGACTATTTATATTTCTCACCTGCATCATCAGACAGTAAAGTTTTTAAAGATCATGTGCAGAAAATTTTGAGTGTGTTAAACAGCCAGACAACTATTACTCAATGTAGTGTCTGCCTTCTGGTTGTGGAATGCATGACAATTAAGTGCAATTAGTTTTAAATTTTTATTTTAATTTCAAAAAAGAAAACTCATGTTTTCTACCACTTGCTGTATGTATGTTGCACTACCTACAGTAGTTTCATTAGGACCTATTGAACATGCATGTAGCCTAAATTATTCAAATGTTTTGGAGTTCTTAAAGTGATTTGCTGAATGTTCTGAAGCTTACCTTTGCACCATGGCATGTGGTGCATAAACTGCCAAACTGTGGTTTTCTCCATTCACGACCATTTTTTACTTTTCATTAAACCGGAAAAACACATTTAAAGTATGCATTTTCCATACACTGGGATCAGTGAGTAAAAAAACAGAATTTAGGGTAATAATTTTGTGCTGTTTTTTTTTTTTTTTTTAAATTGTCAAGCAGTTGTTGCAGAGCCGGATCATAGTCAAATGGAGCCCTAGGCAGGGTAATGGATTGGAGCCCCCCACATACACACACCGCAGCCGCCCACCAAAACAGCCATTGCAGTGTCCTATTATTTGGCTGTTTCTCCCCAGTTACCATAAATGCTGTTCAAACCTCTAAGTCTGCATACTGTTTTCTTCTTTATTTCTACAATGATTACAGGTACTTGGATTTAATTTTAAACTTTTATTACAAATGTTAAAGCACAAACTCTGATAGCCATTTGCAAAGCGAAGCAATACAGTCTCACAATGAAGACAGATTTAGCATGAATAATAAACTCCTCTGCCTTTGAAACTCACACTCATCATCACAACATTGAAAGCCACATTAAAAAATGCATCTGACCAGTGGCGGATTAAGTTTACCTTTGGGTTGTTTTCAAACCACAGGCCCCTTTCACACATTTTTTAGGATCATGCAGACATGCACGTGGTCTTTGATTCATCTTCCTGATTGTATTAAATTATACTCATTGCATAATAAAGTAGCACTTGTTAGAGTGGGTTTTAAATTTGTAGCTTTGAACATTTTCCAGTAAGAAATAAAACAAAACATATGAACCAATAATGACAAAACTGCCCATTTCATTACATTTCAACCATAAAAGGCCACTCAGCCTTCTGTTATTACAATCTACCAATATCAGTTAATATGCACAAGCTCTGCAAAAGTAAAAGTCATCTGAATAATTCCACATTAAAGAGATCTGTAACTAATAAAGAGGTTGCTGCTGGCAAACAACTTTATATTCCAGTGTTTCATCTACAAATTCAGTGACTGTTGTCCTTGAAGAATAAATTGCCTATGATACGTACATTAAAAATGGTAAGCTGGTAATATTACAATAGAGAATGGATGGCTAATGACAGCAAGTTCATAGTTACTAACCATTTTGTCCAAAGGAGAACACACTCAGGACAATAGCACATCCATCAAAGTATACTGCAGTATCAGGAATTCATCTACCTGTTTTGAGAGCAGAACCCAGAATGTTCTGCACTAAAGGCAAGTATGTTAACTGTTGTGCTACTTACACTATTTTCCTGATTCTGTAGAACAAGTAGAGACTGACATTTTCTAAACAAAATACTTTCACATTGAAAACAGACTTAGTTTGATCAGCAGTGAACATCTCTTCCTTTGAACCTCACAATTAATTGAAAATGCACTGAAACTCAATTAATTGAAAAAGCACTGAAACTCATATTCTTTGAGTAGTCTGGTAGTTGGTGTGGAGGATTCAGACTTTTGTCTCCTGTAGCCAAAGTGCAGGGTTTGAGCTTGAGCAAATTAACTAACCTGCCATCCTTAACGAGGGCATTTTATACACGTGGGGGCATGCACACACACACACACACACACACACACACACACACACACACACACACACACACACACACACACACACACACACACACTCACATACACACCTTATCTACCACATTTTTTCAATTTGTAAATTGTGTAAACAGAAGAAGAGGCAGCAGGAATACATATCTTGTGAGGAAGTCAATTTAAAATTCCACGCACGGAAAGAAGAAGCAACAGCAGTATGTATGCATCGATGCATACAGGAATGTAAATCTGTGCTGCACACACAGACGCAGAGTGTGTTCTTAAAGAAGAACCCCCTTAAAGACATGTAATATATATTTTTTTAATTAAAACTTAAATGTTGGGGCAAACCACCCCATCCAGTGGGCACCTTCTCAGCCAGTGTGCCCTAGTGCCTAGTTCGCCTAGTGCTGGATGCAACTCTGAGTGGTTGTGCAATATTCTGACAGTAATGGTATACAGAAGAAGAGAAGCACAAAACTCAAAATATTGAAAACATGTTTAATGCAGTGGGCAGACCCTCTGCATCCCTCATGGGGGGGTGGTTGGGCAAGCCCCTCTGCACTCCTCATGTCCCTGCTATTATATATACCAACTCTAAGATTGGACAACAGTGGAGAAGGGAAAAATTCCATCCTTCAGTATTTTGAATTTTCAGTACGTTGGATTGTCTTTTTGTATTTTGGTAGTCAGTCTTTTGGTCTGTCAGTCTTCTGAAGTACACCCATTTATTCACTTTGCTGTGCTGCCTCAGTTCTTACTCATGGGCCCACTTGAACCATGCCAGTTTACACTACAATGTGGGTGGACAAAGGTTCCAATGAGTATCACTAATATATTATGAAATTAATGATTGTAGTTTAACTTTACAAAGCATGTGCTAGCAATAAGAACAACTAAATAAAGGCACTGATTAATTAAAACAAAGTAAACAATGGTATATCTCTATGTAAAACACAACAGGGGGGTAACTAAAATGCACATAAAATGAAAGATCTGAAATGGAGTGTGGTTTGTACAGTATTTAGTTTGAAACAGATGACTCATAGTAGTAATGAAGAGTTTCTCCTCTCTCACAAAACTACCCAGATAAATAAATAAAGCCCCTAAACTAGGCTATGTGTAATAAAATTATCCTCATTATCTACCACTACTTCTAAAAAACACACAGTGAGTGGCTCTGATGTCGTATCCTTTACATCTTTCTGCTCATAGATTTCTTATACATGCTATTCAGCATGCTGGCTTCTATACCTGTTGTAGCCATCGTTTACATCCCGCTGTGTCTGCCATGCTGTTGGACAAGGCCTACACTAGACAGCAATGTCTTTGGTCATACCTCACTGTGCTACGCTGCTCTTTATTTATTTGCTCACATAATTATTATTGAATTTATAATACTAGAAAATGATGGAAATGGACATGAACTGCTGCCAGCTTTTCAGTTTTGCATAGTGGACTGGTCAATACTGCACAGTAACAAGATCAAAAAGCCCCAACATGGTGGTTTTCTTAAAAAATTGTAAGAGAGCCAGAGCCTGAAAAAGCAATGCTATCTTCAGCCTTAGTCTTTTGGTTTTTCCCGGTTAGGGGTTGCCACAACAGAATTCCAGTCCACTCTTGATTGGCAGTGGATTTTTACGGTGCCGAGTTGCCAGCCCAATGCCCAACCTTCAAAAAAGGAACCCCCATTTACACTCGCACCTACCTGCATGTCTTTAGCATTACTTAACCATGGGGAGGACATGCAGACTCCACATAGAAGGCACTCCAGCTGAGAATCGAACAGGAGAACCTCTTGCTGAGAGGCAACAATGCTACTGCTGCACCACCGTGGCCTTACCATTGTCTAGTAATAAATAAACAAATGTCAGCCAGGAAAATAAAAAAATCTTATAAAGGTAATTCTGTGAAAAGCAGTGTGGTAAATTATTAAGACAACATCTAGAACAAAATAGTCATCTAATACAAAATAATCTTAATACTTTTTAGTTAAGCTTATAGCTAAGATGTTAACCATACCTCTCAACATCTTAGAGCAAGAAATCTGGACAAAGGCAGGAATAATGGTGGGACAAAGACACAAAAATAGGGACACATTTTAAATACTGCTCTCACAAAGTTAGAAAGTTGATAGAATAATAGGTTTTGCATTAGTGTGAATTTTCTGGAGAGGATGAAGTCTGAAAGAAATCTGGACAAAGACTTAAATAATATGGGGGGCAAAGGCATAAAAATAGGGACAAATTTTAAATATTGCTCTCACAAACTTAGAAAGTTGATAGAATAACAGGTTTTGCATTAGTGTGAATTTTCTAAAGGTTATGAAGTCTGAAACTCAAATGTCTGTCATTATTTTCTGACTTCAGTGTTCAATGATTTGCCAGTGGTTTAACAGAAAACCAAAATTATATGAAAACAGACCAAACATATGAGGCAAAAATTGGGACATTCTTTAAAAATCTATACATTTGAGAGGTATGTACTGTCTATGCTACAGAAAGTGAATATGTTTTAGCTTGCCCTTCCACCAAACATTTAAACATGAATGACAACCACATGCTTTAAAATAAAACTGAGTTTCTTAACTAAAGCAACTAAGGAAAGCATCAGCTGTAATAGCACAGTATGGCTGATGTGAGCCCAGCATTGTTTGCTGTGAAGGTGTCTATAAATATAAATACATTGCAGAAATTATTTCTTGTTATGTGGTAAGTATATGTCATTCCTAAAGAATGATGACATTCTGATCATGGCTTCACTGTGTGTGTGTGTGTGTGTGTGTGTGTGTGTGTGTGTGTGTGTGTGTGTGTGTGTGTGTGTGTGTGTGTGTGTGTGTGTGTGTGTGTGTGTGTGTGTGTGTGTGTGTGTGTGTGCACGCGCATGCAAGTGCGATTGTGTGGCCTGAAAGTCTACTAGGGAGTGTAAAGAATTTCACATTCACAAGCCATTTAGGAGCCTGAAGTAAGAAAGCCTGACTGCTACTCTGAAATAAATGTTGTGGACTTTGACGTATGTGAGTTTAAGCACTATAGCAAAGAAGTGAGTGGGTAATGAGAAGAAGTTTGTGTCTTCCTTAAATGTGGGCAGTATTTAAATTACTGCATCTTCTTAACAAGTAGTGGTATAGTCCAAAACAAGATGGTTAACCCATCTACCTTTCAGCCTGTCACACAGTGATATTTCTATTTTGGCAAATAGACTGTCACCTAGACACTTTTGTTTAGAAACTAGCCAACTTGTTTTCAGAGTTAGTTACTATGAGGTGGGACATAGTCATGCACTGGTGCCAGTAAACCTTTTCTCAAAGTTCAGCGTCCTTCTAGAGGAAGGCTCTGTGTTCTAGGACTTGAACACAACTATTAGCTGGTTAATACTCAGCATGAAAGCTGGGGTGAAGTCATTCATTCACAATATTTGAAGGACTCTCCTGTGGCTACATTTGTCGTAGATAAAGATTTCATGGGCCAATGTTTGGTATAGCAGTAATCCCAAAAAACAGCAATGGCTGTATTTTTCCTAGTACAAGCTTTATCTGTTTTATGGTTATAAGGAAACAGAAGCTACCACAGCCCTTATTAGGTACAAGGAAGAGATTGGATGCTATCCTTTTGCGGTATATACACACACACACACACACACACACACACACACACACACACACACACACACACACAGTAAAAGCAATGTTACATGATATATTTAACAAATATTTTCTACATTCATTGCATGTCACCCATGCGTGCTCTAGAACTGACACATTTGAAAAGTTCTTTAAAATGGCTTCATCACAAGACTTGATTCTATTGTGATTAACCATTAGACTTGAATATGAACAGTGTCTGAAGTGAGAAAAACATTAGAAAAAATAACTTTTGTAGGTAGACTTTAAGACTAGAAAAAGCAATTTTGTGGTGGGGGCTTCTCATGTATGCCTGAGGTGGGGATTGCACACTCTTCACCTCTACAAGTTGTGTACAGCAACTCTGAGAGCACACAATTTATGGGAAAGGGAACAGTCGCCACGTCACTCCCACCTTGATCTCATATGGGAGTCAGCCATTATTGTGTTGAAGACAAGCCTAGCATCCATTAAAAACATTCTTATTGCTGCTGATCCTTTATTGTTGTTTGTATGGTGGTAGACACTGAAGTTGTTAAAATTGCTCACCAAAGTTTGTGATTCTTACAATCAACAAATATATTTGTTCACTCAGTCACATGCAGTTTGTCTGGTTATAATACAGTGATCTCAGAGGACAGAATGATCACCCATGAAATGAAAGGAATGACAGGCAGATACTGAGCATGCAATGCAAACCCAAAAATAGTAAAGACAGCTATAGTCTGGAAGGGACTTAAATTCAGTCTTTGGTTTTATTTTAAATAAAAGTAAGGTATTTTTAAAGTTAACTAAGACAGAAAAAAATGTATGGCAGCTAACATCAGCTTGTGCAAACATTTTCCAGTTTTTTGTAACAAGAATGTAATATATTTTAAAGCAAAAAAGAACTAGAAATTGTTTGCATAAGGTGCCTTAAATACTTTAATTCCATACTGGTGCATTTGGAATATACTACATATCAGATAATGACTGTACCAGATTTTCCTGTTTCAAGTTTATGATGCAGTTAAAAGAAGGTGACATGTTTTAAAATAAAAATGAAAAAGAAAACATTTACTTAAGAAAGACGAAACAGAGAACATTCACCTAAAACTCCATGCGTATATAAATATATATTATACTTGTGTCACTGGTTCATTGTGACCTTCTTGAATGGGCTGCCAGACCCTCCTCATTTAACATTGTGGCACAGGGGAGGTAGAGAGAAGCTCAACACCAACAGCATTCTCCAGAGGCTGTTACTTTATACCTTAAATTTCCCAGAATGCTGGGTGATGTGGCATGAGTCAGTACACAGTGCTGCCGTATGTTCTGGCTTGTATTCACTGCTTGTCAGTGGCTGCACTATTCACTGGGGTTTATGACCATAGATGGTCCCCAACATATTCCTTTGCCTTGACTACTAACAGAGAGTAGGTGAGTATTGCTTTGCCATTGGCTCCTACAGGTCTCAGGTCACTTAATGAAGAAATGATCAAGGAAAACTTGAGTGCAGTCAGTGTTTCATCCTTCTGTTTCACAGAGCTGACAAAACGCCATAAATATTTTAAGTCATTAGCTTCTTCAATACTGTTACATTTGAGTCCGACATATTCCTGCAATGTGTCTTGCAAGTTTTCATTGTTTTCTTACTGAACATTTGCTCTTGACTGCTTTATTCATTTTCTTTTTGTACATCATAATGAATTCTATTTTCCCCTTCAGTTTTATGATAACCTTGAACCGCTGCTTCCCTATCTTTATGGTGTTGGCTTGGATCTATTCTGTTTCCATGACTGTGAAGGGTATTGTACTAGAAAAAGAGCTGAGGCTGAAAGAAACCCTGAAGGCTATGGGAGTCAGTAATGGCGAGATTTGGTGCACATGGTTTATTGACAGCTTTCTCATGATGGCAGTCAGCACCATCTTCCTCACAGCAGTCATTACGGTAAGACTAGTTATAAATGGTACAAGCTTTCTGATGTCATAGTTTGAATAAAATGGTGGTTTGTAATTAACTTTATCTTTAAATTGTTTGAACTGAAGCACTGTCTGGTAATCTTTGTCCACCAAACACACATATGCATGAACTGCATTTCTGAAGATAAGTGTTATATGCTGGTCTGTTTATGTTTGGTAAATGAATTATCCTCAATAGGCCTAAACGTCTATTTATTTTCAGTGATTTGCTGTAGAGCACTGGGTGATTTTCCAACTTCCTTATAGCCATACAATATGCCCAGCCCTAGTTCTTTTCCACTGACAGAATCATGCTTTTATTTTCATATGTTATAGAGAAATGTTATAAACAGGAGCAAACACACTAGCATAATAAAGCAAATTACAACTATTTATATAAGTGCCCAATTAATTATTCCTATACACATTACTGAGATTTCTTTAAGAGCCAGATAGTCTAAAGTGTCAGAACATAGATTAATATTTCTCTATTAATAAGTTTCATTTTATGCAGTGATTGTATTATGTGGTTATTTTGCTCAGTTTCATCTTAATTGTAGATATTTCATTTTGACATGCAACAGTGATGATATTTATAAATTCTATGAATACTGCATGACCTTATTTTTCTAATTCTTTGTAATCATTTTCCTAGCTATTATTAATAAGCTCTAGAGAGAAGTGAGAATTGAGACTTGTACACATCAAGGAATTGGGGCATTAAACAAACATCAAAAGTTAGTATAAGTGTATCAGTCCACAGTGATTATAAGAAACATTGACTAGTTTTCCAAAAAAAGTTGTAGAAATTTGCAATGGTAAACTATATGCTTTAAATCTGCTTTGATTAAGCATTGATACCTCTATCAACCAATACCTTCCTTTTTATTTATAATTTCAATGTTATGTGGTGTGTTAAATGATCTCTGTAGAAACTTCCAAGAGAATAATATCCAAAATAAAGATAATACATATATTTTGAGGATATTAAAATAATTTTATATGTTGTAGTTAAAGTTGAGCTGCCTATTAGGAGACAAAAATTCCAATAGTTATCTTTAACATAAAATTTAATTTCTTCTTTATTTTATATATCTTTGGATAAATTTGATCTCTGCATCTCATCATTTTATTCAAGATTGTTTAGGAAATCAAGAATGGGAGGATATTTTTTTAACTACAGCTGAGATTAAATAAATTTTAGAGATTAAAAAAATGTCTATTAATTTGGATTATAAGCCAGTTTTCCATATCCAAATCATATTTTTTCTATTAAATAGCCTGCGTTAAGCAGTTTAGTCTCTCTTTCCATCATCAGTGCCCACTTTAGTAGTTTCCCCTCAAATGTTTGGCAGTGGTCTGTATAGATACAGACATCTTGAAATTATATTTTTCCTGTAAACACACCCTTGAAATTTCACAAATACCTAGTTGCACACAGGGCAACTAGTTTGAAGTGACATGCACTACCCCAAGGGTCACAAACCAGATACTCCTGACATTACTACATATTCTCACTGCAACCTTCTAATCAATAAAAAGGGGCGTATTGCCATGGATACAAATGTTCCCATCATGTCTGTTACCAGCTTGGTGGATATAAGCATCTTGCGGCAATGTAGAAATTACCTCATGTTTACTGGCAACCAGCTAATTCTCAAGAAAACTGATAAGGTGTGTGAGAGATATATTTACATAATGTCACTAGAGATAAAGCTCTCACATGAAAGCAGTCCTAATATCATTCAGGTTTTCAGTAGTACACACACACTGCACTCATCACACACAATTCAAAGAAGACACATAGACCAACATATGTTGAGGCACTTAAATATAACCTTCTTAAACCCCAAAGACTTCCTAGATGAATCACACATAACAAAAATCTCAGCATCTCCAATGTATTCTTTCAAAATAACACTCACATCAGCACATACAGCCACATCTCATGGATCCTCTACTTCTAAGCCCATAAAGCAAGCCACCACACAATCCAATATTCTGGTTAGTGGAGACTCCACTGTGAGACACACTTGTCCATCTCACCAAGGTGAGTAAGGAGAAAGTCACACAGTTGCTTATCAGGGGCCAGGATCCACCACATTATGCACACAATTGGGTCACTGGACCACAAGTACCAGTATCACTTAATCATAGTCCATGGGGGTGTAAATGATCTGAGATTTACCTCCCTAGATTATATGAAGAGAGACATCATGGAGCTCTCAGAATATGTGTCCCAGACTGATATCAGTCTAGTACTGAGCAGCAGTTTACCTTGTTCAAGGATGATGCCACAATATGAACAGAAGATGACTGACTTTAATAATTGGCTTAGTTTCTGGTGTCATTCTAACGGGGGTGGAATATTTGTCACCATAGAAAGAAATGGACAACCGACCATGCTGCTTTGCCGGGGATGGTCTGCACCACTCCCCTCTAGGCTTTTGAATATTAGCTAAAACATTGTCTTCACCCATAGTGCCTTCGTTAGGCAATGCTAAACTGAAAGTACTTCCAACATAAAAAATCAAAACCAAGAAAATATAATGGTGTTTTTGTTCAATGCTAGAAGTCTAAAGAAGAAACTCTACTCTCTACAAACTCTCCTCACTGTAGAGAGTGCTAATGTCTGAGAGGTATCTGAGACATGTTTTAAAGCCATAGGGATCACACCAGCAGTGCAAGGCTATAATGCCTTTCACACATTTAGACCAGCTTCTATACAGACAGGGACTAAAGGTGGAGGTTTCTCAATTTACACTGAAAATAAATATACCTCAAGGTTGGTCAAACAGGACAATGCAATTGAACTTCTCCATATTCAAATCACCATAAGCAAAATCCCATACCACTTCTTTGCAAGCTAGGTCCCCCTTTATGACTCAGGGAACCCATAACATGTATTTAAGCTTAATGGAAGCACTTGCTGTCTGACCCAATACCATATTCATGAGCGACTTTAATTACACCACTATTAACTAGAAATCACATATGAGACTAAATGTAAAGATGCAGAGATTCCTGGATTTTGTAAACACAAACTCCCTGGACCAAATTGTCAATACGCAGACCAGAGGCACAAACATACTGGATTTGGTCTTCACTAATATGGGAGAATGCTGCACACCCCCTAGACTAATGTCTTCTCTGGTAAGGTCAGACCACAAAATACTTTCCTTTGAAGTAAAAATAAAGCCTCGAAACCCAGCTAACCCTGGAATGTTCAGGACCTACTCCAAGGCTAACTTTCTACTATTAAGTGATAACTTGGCAACATTTCAAGCCCCCATAACCCTTGAGAACACTGTGCCTACCCAGAACTGTTCACAGAAACTCTATACCATCATGTTAATAGCTGCATAGAGGCAGCTGTATCCACCAGGAGGAAGTAAAGAACTAACTAAAACGCAAGCCATCCTGGTAGCATCACAACATCAATAGACTGTGTAACAGAAGGAAGAAAACCATGGCAAAAATTAGGAGGTGCAGCACCAAGCAGGGTAAAAGAACACCCAACAAACTAAGCAAACAACGCAGAGGAAAAATAAAGTCTACCAAAGCCAAATTGGAGGTAAATGGCCTCTCATGTCAAGGAGAACCACAAGGCATTCTTTAGCTATGTCCACAACTGTATCTAGAGCTCATTATTAATGGAACCACCTATACTGAGACAGAAGATATAGCAAACCTACTGGCATACAAATTCAGCTCTAACTTTACTCCCTCTGTCCCCCTTCAACCTCCTGTCAGGAAATATTGTCAAATATAACTCTCCCTAGTGTCACTAGGGAACAAGTCCTGAACGCTGTCTCTAAGGCCAAGAACACTGTGTCAATGGGCCCAGAGAATGTCTCAGGTATCTTCTAAATAGCATGAAACATGACTTATCAAGCCCTTTGGAATTATTTAACTGTAGCCTCCAAGCAGTTTTCCTGCCTCACAAATGCAACAGTCATCCCACTGCACAAATGTGGGCCATAGATAAACCCTGGAAAAAACAGACCCATAGGTTTCAGTAGTTTCATTATGCAAAGCCACGGAAAGAATTATCATAGAAATTATCAATAATGACATAGAAAACCTCCAGACACTGGACCCAACCCAGTTTGGTTTTGCCAATGGCAGGTCATGCCTACTCAACCTGGAAGACTTCTTTGAGAATGTTATCAAAGCAATAGATGAGGGTAAAATGGTTCAAACTGCCTGCCTTGGCCTGTTCAAGGTATTTGACACAATACCATACTTGAGCATTGTTGATAAACTCAAGAGGTTAGTTATCAACTCTAATGTCACCAATGGATAGCCAGCTGGCTTACAGACAGGACCTAGACAGTTAGAACTGGAGAGTCCACCTCTACAAAGAGGCCAGTCACAAACAGAATCTTTCAGGGATTGGTCCTGGGACAGCTCCTTTCTGACATCTGCTTATTTGAAGTCAAAGCTAATGTTAAGTGCCTCTGGCTGACCAAATTTGCAGAAGATTTTAAATTAGGAGCAGTGATAGTATCCCCCACTGACAGTAATGTTCTCTAAGAAGGGCTGACAAAGACAAATAACTGCTGTCAGTAACAGGGACTAAAACTAAATACCAAGAAATGCATAATTGTATCCTTTGGGAAGTCATCCATCCCTGCAAACTATCATAGGTTCATAGGTTCATAGGTTCATACTAGGCTATCTGCCCTAGGGCATTTATAAGCCTAGCCAGAGTGTGTTTGGCTTTCGCCACCCATTTTAAATTAATTTTGCTATGCCTTTTTTCAGGTTAGTATACTGTGCCTCTGTCTAACAGTGACACAGAAGTGATAGCCGGGGTAAACCTACGATCTCCCATCCACTCATCAAGATTCCTCTTGAAGAGAGTCAGTGTGGGACTCTGCCTAACCTGGACTGGGATTTTATTCCAGAGTGAAGGGAGCCTCTGGGTTATGAATCTGTCCCACCAGCATGTCCTATTTATTTCAGTGCTGTCGATGGGATTTGGATTTTCTGAAGTGCAGCATGTCCATTAATTCTGGGTTGGACATAGCTTTATACATCAGGCACAGATCGCCTCTAAGCAGGCGGTATGCCACTGAGTAGAGCTGGAGTTTCTTTAACCGGGCAGCATATGGCATCTGTTTGAGCCCTTTGATCCTCTTGGTGAGGTACTTTTGGGGTCTTTCCAGTTGCTGCAGGTGTCTGGTAAGGTACATCCCAAAAGGGGCATTGTACTCAATTATGGGCCTGATGAGGGATGAGTAAAGAGAGATGACTTCCCTGATCTAGATGTGAATCCCTTCATGATTAGGTGGGCTATATAAAATGTTTTTCTAACCACTTTGGCCACGTGGTTGTCAAATGAGAGATTGCTATCAACTTGGGTCCCCAGGTCCCTAATGACTTCTTCTGTACTTAATGGATTACCACCTATGTGGTAATTTGTGGGCACTTTGTTTTGCCAAAGGGGATGACTATACACTTTTGGCAGCTTGAGGCCATGGCTCTGGCACCAGTTGTCTGTTTCTATGAGGCCCTTTTGGAGGATGCTTGTGTCGGCTGGAGAGTTGATTATGGCGCCCAGTTTGCAGTCATCTGCGAACTTGGTCAGCCACAGTCCTTCCGTGTTGGCCTGTAAGAAATATATACCGAACAAGAGAGGTCCCAGGACTGAGCCTTGTGGGATGCCACTTGTAACTGGTTTGGAGTCTGACATGGCTCCAACAATTCTAACCATGTGGGTTCTGTCCTTGAGCCAGCTTGCAACCCATCTAGTGACATAGGGTTATATTTAAGCTGGTGAGCTTATCTATAATGCCCGAGTGGGGTATTGTATAGGCTTTAGGTCCAGGTAGGCTGTGTGGACCACCTTCCCTTGTCAATGGCCTTGGTGACTGTTTCAAAGAAATTGACCAGGTTTAAGAGGCAGGATCTGCCCTTAACAAAGCCAAACTGGGTAGGATCCAGTGTCTGTAGGTCCCCAATATCTTTATTTATGAGGTCCATGATGATCCTTTCCATAGCTTTGCAGACCAAGCTAGTCAGGCTTATGGGCGATAGTTTCCAGGATCCGAGGCACCACCTTTGTGGAGAGGGACCACTGTTGCTGTATGCCACTCTCTGGGTACATATCCTGTAGTAAGGCTAAGATTGAACAGTAGTTTTATGTTTGGGTTTAGCTCTTCTTGGAGTTCATGTAGGATGCAGCCGGGACACCATCTGGTCCCATTGATGCTGTGTTTTTGCTTTGGAGAGGCGGCTCTTACCTGAGCATCTGAGATGTCAGGGGCAGCACTCTGTTGGGATAGATATTTGCCCTTTGGTGGGGAGGGGGGAGAAGTTTGCACTGAACCTGTCAGCTAGGATGTTGGCAATGTCTGTGGGCTCGGTGTATTTTTGTCATTTTGGACTAATTCTGAGCATATCTGGGAATTCCCACCCA
Source organism: Protopterus annectens (assembly GCF_019279795.1). Classification (NCBI taxonomy): domain Eukaryota; kingdom Metazoa; phylum Chordata; order Ceratodontiformes; family Protopteridae; genus Protopterus; species Protopterus annectens. Next base: position 895,062,192 of record NC_056744.1, on the reverse strand, counting down.
GGTTCCTAACATAACTAAAGAAAGCCTTGTGATTATCCTTAGTGTCCTGTGCAATTTTTCTCTCAAGCTGGCCTTAGACGATTTTATGAGTGCCGTAGTAGTTTTGCTAATACTGATCAGAGATGCCTTCCCTTTTGGATTTTTGCTCTATCATGTAGTAGCTTCCTCCTTCTATTGTATAGTTTGTTTATGGCTGGGGTCCGCCAGACAGGACGCCTGCCTTTGGAGGATTGGGTCTTAGTTTTATTTGGGATTATGATCCATGCATTCCTGAAGGTGTTCATAGAATGCTTATAAAGGATTATTTTCCACAGGCCGGGGCTTTGAAGGATTTCGTGTGTGAAATAGAAGTTTTCACTGTGGTTTTCTGGGCAGGGGTGGGGTCAGGATGTGAATATCCAGTGAGATTAGTTTATGGTCTGATCTTACCAGTGAGGGATACACTTCTGGTCTGGAGCATAGTGTCCCCATGTTGGTGATGATCAGGTCCAGTATGTTTCCCCTCTTGTGGGAGTGGTAAGTTGTTCCATAGCATTTGAGTTTATAAATTCTAGGAACCTTTGGGCTAGGTGTTGGAGCTAGAGTAATGCTCCCAGTCTATGTTTGGGTAGTTGAAGCCCAATATAATGGTGTTTGGAGAGACCTTCATATTTTCCAGTATTCTCAGGAAGGCCAAGTGATTCCTGTGTTTGGGAGGGTGGTCTGTAGCAGGCTATAAACTGGAAGGCAGTTTTACCCACAGTTAGTTGCACATGGATAGTCTCTGATGCTTGCTGTGCCACCAACCTGGGTGTGGGTATCTTATATTGATACTCCCGGTTTGGTCCAAGTTTAGCATGGTATGAGGTATAACCTGGTAGTGCTGGGGTGCTCTTGAACCAGGTTTCTGTTACTGCACAGATATAGATGTTCTCCATGCTAAGGAGAGTTTCGAGTGCATGCATCTTGAGGTTTAGACTTCTGGCATTGAGTAGCATTACTCTTAGTTTCTGATACCTATGGAGGTGTGGGAGGTGGGTTTGTCTTTTGAGCCTTGCCTAAAAAGGCACTATGGGGTAGCAAGAGCCTTTGCCAATATCCAAAGCCCAGGGGTGACAGGTGCAAGCGCATCGTGGCTTGTCGAGCATGTCATCCCAGGCTGACAGGCATTGATCCCTTTGAATGACACCAACACTTAAGCCAATTGTTGAAATTGATCATCTTGTCTTCATATTGTGGCATCATTCTTGGTGAGGGTAAGATGCTACTCAAGGTCAGGGCCTGGGCTACATGCTCAGAGAGCTCCTCTATGTCTCTTTTCATGTAGTCCAGGGAGTCAGGTCATTCACACCAGCATTTACAATGACTGAGTCATATTTGTACTTGCCTTGGAGTGACCTGAGTGCTTGTGTTATGTGGCAGATCTGGCGCCCGACAGGCAGCTCACCGTGACCTTCTCCTTGTTCAGCCTGGAGCAGGACGCCAGTGTGCCTGACGATAGAGTCACCTATTACAAGTGTATCAGGTGTGTTGTTTAGCCTTAAGGGCTGTGACTGTTCGGCACACTGGCTTTGTGAGTTATGTGTTGCGTGTTTTGTTTTGGGTGTCTGCTTTGGAGGTCTCTGCTGCTTCGGCAGATTTTTATTTAGAGCCTCCGAGTATGTTTTTGTGTGTTTATGTGTTTGGTTTGTTGTCGTGGTAGGTCTATGTGAGACTGGAATTGTAGTGAGTATTAACAAAACACCTCTAAGAGTCGACCTAGTAGTCAGGGACTTGGGGACACATGTAGACTGTAATCTAGCCTTTGACCATCATGTCTCTACAGTAGTGAGGAAATAATTCTGTGTTGTGCAACTTATAAACAAAGATATGACATCTAGGGCCAAGGAGGTCATTGTTCCACTGTATTCAGCATTCATCGGACCTATTATTGAGTACAATGCCCTCTTTTTTATGTACCTAACCAGGCACATCCAGCAATTAGAATGTCCATAGAGGTTCCTCACTAAAAGAATAAAAGGCATAAGTGACATGTCCTGTGCAGACCATCGCAAGGCCTTATCCCTGTATTCTGTCTCTTACAAATTGTTGAGGAGAGATCTATGACAGGCATACAAGGTATTGTCAGACTGCACCCTGATGGATCTCCTGCATATCTGCAAAGTAAACAGTACCAACATTACCCATTCTAAAGATTTAAACCTTGCCTGTGATATAAATAGGACCTGCTCTGCAAACAGGTAGCTATCCCAGAGACTACCCATTCTCTGCAACAGGCCACTTGTCCATGTGAAGCAGAGTTCCTCCATAACCCAGTTCAAGTGTAACTTGGACAAGTGGATGGGGAACAGGAAAGTAATCCCTGGTTTGGCACCTATGTCCCTGAAGGACACAGGCAGCCTGTAAATAGTTCATCTCCTTGGTTTGGCGCCTATGTCTCTGATGGACACAAGCAGCCTGTAAATAGTTTATCTCCAAAGGCCCTGCTTGTAAATGTTTCATCTTCTAAGCCCCTGCTTACACTTACAGGTATTAGAACTTGTCAGAAATTTGGGATGCATGAATAGGCTTAAAAATGCCCAAATGGTCATTAGTCTAGTAAACACCTATGAACTTGTGAACCTACAATTCCAAAAGACCAAATCAAATTTTCTAAGCATAATGTTTTTGAAAATTCAGGATATTTCTACATTTTGGTATAAGTCATAAAGTGAAGAATGGGAAACAACATGTTTCATCTCAGAATATTTATATGTAACTTTTGGAAATGTTTTAGTATGCTGTTTGTGTAAGTAGAAGTTGTAGGATTATTATTATTTCTAAATGAATATTTTTAATGGACACTTCATATTATTATTTTAGATTTGTATATGTTGTTTAGTGATATTTTTTTTTATTTAGCCAAATAGTTTCTTGTATTTTTTTCATAATTGGATGAATAATCAAAATTTGATCAAAAGCTATTGAGTTAATAACCAAATATTAACATCTTAAGGTGTTCAACAACCAAACCAATAAATCGAAGAAAGAAAATGCCTAAAGTTCCTTCAAGGAAAACATTATCATTTATTGAATATTTAGCAATTTTGTCTCCAGCATCATGAGACTTCATCAGAGTAGGTCACCAGAACATACTTAGAATTTAGATACCCTCAACAATCATAAACACATATAAATGCACAATAAAAACTCATATTTGCAAATATATTCAAGAGTAATGAATAAAAAATGTGTTCTAAAAACTTCCATTTTTATTTAACTTTTCATGGCTTTCAGTTTTAAAACACTGTTTCTTGAAATACATCCATTCGAACTAGGGGCTTATTGGCCTTTAACCTCAACTTGCACAAAGCTTTAACCATGAATAAGAATTACTTATACGTGCATCCTGTACTGACAACCACCTGGTTAACAACTATTAAAATGTTACTACTCCTTAACAATGAACTTGCAAGTCATCCTAAAAACTATAGACCAATAACTTGCCTTTAGAACAATATACAAACGGTCTACTGGAATTGATGCTGACAGAGTTTGTAGTCATTTAGAAAAAAACTCAACTATGGCAATAGAACAAAAGGATAATAAATAAAGTCATTTGGAAAAAAGGATCATTAATTCATAAATAAAACCAAAATAGAGAATTGTAAAAAGGGGAAGAACCTAAGTATGGCATGTATAGACTACAAAAAAGCATTTGACAGCATCTCACATTCATGGATAAAGGAGTGCTTACAGATGTGTAAGATACACCCTTGACATCTAGGAATAAAGTCTGAGCTACAAAACAATTTGTTCTTCCTATTATAACCTATAGTTTTTATGTGATTGACTGTCCCCAAAAGGTATTGGATCAGTTGGACAAGAAAACAAGAAAAATGCTTCATGCTTATCAAATGATATATAAAATAAGTGTATGCCAAGATTATATATTCCCTGTTCTGAAGGAAGTATGGGCCTCATCGAAATTGATTACATGTATATATTTGTACTTGTGGACTGTATAGATATTTGCTGACTTTTCCAGACTGAAACAGTGTGAAAGTTTTAAAACATGAGATGTCTAAGATAACTTACTTGCTTAATTCAGCAGAAGCATATCAGTGTCAAATGGGAATGGAAATTCAACCGAAAGTAAATAAAGGTCTGGCTGCAGTTAAATGTGCCAATAAAAAAAGAAAGAACATAAGGAGAAGGATCAGATGAGAAGGAAGTAAATGTGGAAACAGCATAAATACTGTAGCAAATAGAAAGATTTCCTGAAACAACCTCATGTCGATCTGGATTTGATTTGGTTAAGGAGAGGTGAATTGAAACCAAACATTAAAACGTCAATAAAGTTGGCCCAGTATAGTGGACTACATACTCATTGTTTTACAAAGTCCATTGAACATGGCAGAAACAGACACATGCAGGTTCTGTAAAAAAGAACTGGAAACAGTTGCACCTCTTGTGGCTGGGTGTGATACAGAGGGCTGTATACTAAAAGAAGCACTAATGTGGCAGGACTAGAGATGAAGGCTTCTGTCTGGGAGGGGAAGATGGCAAGAGTTAACTGGGATACATTGTTCCTTCTGAAAGAACAATGTGGTTTGGAATTGTCTGATTTGAAGGGGCATTTCAGAGCTACACAGTTAAGGCTCCTATACATAGCACAAGCAGAAAGCTATAACTCAAAGTGTGAATGTATGATGAAACAGGGTGAAGGTCCAGAAACAAGGATAGACTAGGGTTTTGGATGCAGATAGTTAAGGCGAATAACAATAACCATACAGAAAATTATATTCATAAAGTGGCAGAACTAAGCCAACACAGGGATGGGGAAAGGAGATTTTGCCAATAGGGGTGACTGTGATTAGGGGTACAGAGAATAAGCAAGAGGGGGCTGGAATTTACTGGTGAAAACTGGAAAAAGAACTAAAGTATCAGGAGCAAATGACTAGAGAAAAGGTAACAGAATGGGAAGAGGCCAAGAATTCATTTGGACCGCAGGCTAGAAATTGCCTTCCCTATCAAGGACTGATATCAGAGCATAGGCAAAGAGAAAGATATAGGAGGAATTTAAGTGAAAGACCATCACTGGTATAATTTGTAGTAGAATCTAGGACAGAAACTGCTGTTAAAGGGATAATTAGGCATATAAAATTTTCCATGGTAACTACAGAAATCAATCGGAGGAGGTTAGAAAGGATTGGGAAGAGAGACTGGATAAGATATTCACAAAGAAACAATCTGGGAATATATGTATGCCTCCCAAATATTATGATCTTTGCTTGGTGTTTGCATAGGTATTTTTATACCACAAGTAGATGCCAAAGAATTTTTCCTTAAGTAGATTGCAAATGTTGGAGACGTGATGAGGAAGAAAGAGGGAATTGGGAACATATTTTTGGAGTGTAATGAGTTGGCAGACTTTAAAATTTCCCCGTAGACTACTCTAATAGAAATACTGGCTTTGCCAATCCATAACCTAAAAACAATGCTTAACTCTGTGGAAAGTTGAAAGGCTTATTACTTGCCTAATGTATATGCTACAGTTGTTTACTTACAATAGTTTCTTTATCCCTTTAATATAGGTACTTTATTTTAACATGATGTATGTCATGACTCACAATGCTAAAATGTTTTTTGTCTGTTTAACTGCTGAGTTATATCCTGTCTGTTTTACATTTCTAACGGAACAAACTTGTCTAGCTGCAAGTAAACGCTGGGTTCTTAAGAATAATGAGATAGTAAGGTAGAAATAAAAAACCAACAGCGTTAGCAGATGCTGTAAGTCTCAATCACAAAATCCAACGGACGATGAAAGTAAACCAATCTTCTCTTTTATTCAATACAAGCATGTAAAAACGAGATAAGCGCTTTCACAGGGATGCTTCATCAGATCTCAGACAAATAGATATAAGATAGCCGTCTTTAAATACTCTGAGACTTAATTAGCAGTTCGCAAACAATTAGTGGTTAAAAGGACAGTAGTCTCATCTCAATAATATGCATATATAAAATCTGCAATATTTTAAAATCTAAATAAAACTATATATAATAAAAACTTATGCACCTAATTGGAAACCTATACAACTGTGTATGATAAAACAATCATTAGAGGAAAATCAAATTTATACCATATTTAATAATCATAAAGGCACAACCATGACATGTATTACATCACTCACTAACATGAACAATCTATGTGTGTAAAGTTGAACAGATATTTGAATATTCTATAATATAAGTGTCCATAATCTGAGTGTAAAAAATGTGCATGTATAAAAAACAAGGGGGGTATCTACCCTTATTTTATTTTACTTGACATTCCTTCTTAGCCTCAACTTAGGTCTAATTGAAGCTCTCTCATTCAGGCCAGAGCCTTGATCCGCTCTCAATTTTATAATCCATTCTGTCTCTCTGCTCTCCGTGTGGGTTCTGATATCGCCCCCTCTAAAATTAGGAGTTATCACCTCCAGTGCTTTAAAGGAGAACCTATGTTGTATGTCCGTCATGATGACATGCTTTGCCAAGGCATTCTGAGTCGTCCCCTTCTTCATGTGATAAACATGCTCCCTCATCCGATCTCTTAAGGGGCGGTTGGTTTTACCAACATAGAAGCAGGGACATGATTGGCACCTGGCTAAATAAATAACATGCGAGGTCATACAGTCTGCTGTTACCAATGTCTGATAGTATCTACCATTATCAGGATGGTGAAACCCTGGTGTATCATCTATATAACAACAGAAGTTACACCGTCCACATGGTCTAGTGTAACCATTTGTTCCATCTCCTTCCCTATGAAACACAGAGCATAATCTCCTCTTCAAGTTGTTCTTGTTTTTATATAAGAATCTGGGTCTGTCCCCTACGATGTTTCTAACATCATCATTCGTACATAATACCCCCCAATGTTTACTAAATACCTCTCTCAGTTCATTATGATCTGAGGAAAAATACGTTATAAACTTTAAGCCTCCATGAACATTGGTCCTATCAATGGAAGGACAAGTCGACTCAACTGGTCCAAAATAAGGGGCCCCTATAGTGGATCTCAGATCTAACATATCACTGAACTGTGTGTTAACTTCATCCACACCATAACCTCTGGAACACAATCTGTCTCTCAGACTATTAAGTTCTGACTCAAAGCCAGATTCAGTGGGATTAAGTCTTGATGCCCTGATTGCTTGTCCTCTGATTATATTTCTAAAAACATGTGGAGGGTGCATACTGGTTCTATTGAGTAAGCTGTTGCTATAACAACTCTTCCTGTAGACACCTGTGTTAATGAAGTTCTCATCAATCCTCTCAATATACATATCAAGAAAATTTATTTTATATTGTGAATATTCCATAGAAAATTTCAGACAGGTAGTCAAGTTATTCAAAGTGTTATAGAATGTCTCTAGTTGTTCAGATGTACCTTTCCACAAAATAAATAAATCGTCAACAAAACGACGATAAAATACAACATGATCTTTAAATAGATTCTCTTCAAACAAAACTTGTTCTTCCCAATAGGCCAAATACATGTTAATTTAATTGTAATGGATACTACAGATTACATCACACGAATGAACTCCATGTTGAGTGATGGCTTCTATGTGAAGATTACATCACAGTATGTAGGAGGAGTCATCAGGCATGTACATGATACCATTAATGACATATTTCAAGGGAAGTTAATAGATCAAGATCTATTCCAATACCTCATGATTTGTCATCCCATGATACCCACTATACATGGTCTACCGAAGATACATAAAGATTCCACCAGACCACCCATGAGACCGATAGTGTCAGGTCGAGATTGGGTGACTGAACATCTATCGGTATATGTAGAAAAGCATCTTAGACCAGTGTTGAATTCTAACAGAGTTGTCCTGAGAGACTCGAAACAATTTTTACTTGATTTATATGACTGTACGAAGGATATGAACATCACTTTTGACCACTTGTTTGTCACCCTTGATGTTCAGTCCTTGTTTACAGTCATACCCAATAGCATGGGTTTATTGTATGTCACTGATTACTTGAAAATGCATAGTGGTTATTCCCCTGTACAGATTGATTTGATAACATGTTTCTTAGAATTAATCCTGGAAAATAACCTATTTACATTCAATGGAGGTTTTTATAAACAGAAAGATGGCGTAGCTATGGGCACTCCCTGTGCCAATAGCTACGCCAACATGTATTTGGCCTATTGGGAAGAACAAGTTCTGTTTGAAGAGAATCTATTTAAAGATCATGTTGTATTTTATCGTCGTTTTGTTGACGATTTATTTATTTTGTGGAAAGGTACATCTGAACAACTAGAGACATTCTATAACACTTTGAATAACTTGACTACCTGTCTGAAATTTTCTATGGAGTATTCACAATATAAAATAAATTTTCTTGATATGTATATTGAGAGGATTGATGAGAACTTCATTAACACAGGTGTCTATAGGAAGAGTTGTTATAGCAACAGCTTACTCAATAGAACCAGTATGCACCCTCCACATGTTTTTAGAAATATAATCAGAGGACAAGCAATCAGGGCATCAAGACTCAATCCCACTGAATCTGGCTTTGAGTCAGAACTTAATAGTCTGAGAGACAGATTGTGTTCCAGAGGTTATGGTGTGGATGAAGTTAACACACAGTTCAGTGATATGTTAGATCTGAGATCCACTATAGGGGCCCCTTATTTTGGACCAGTTGAGTCGACTTGTCCTTCCACTGATAGGACCAATGTTCATGGAGGCTTAAAGTTTATAACGTATTTTTCCTCAGATCATAATGAACTGAGAGAGGTATTTAGTAAACATTGGGGGGTATTATGTACGAATGATGATGTTAGAAACATCGTAGGGGACAGACCCAGATTCTTATATAAAACAAGAACAACTTGAAGAGGAGATTATGCTCTGTGTTTCATAGGGAAGGAGATGGAACAAATGGTTACACTAGACCATGTGGACGGTGTAACTTCTGTTGTTATATAGATGATACACCAGGGTTTCACCATCCTGATAATGGTAGATACTATCAGACATTGGTAACAGCAGACTGTATGACCTCGCATGTTATTTATTTAGCCAGGTGCCAATCATGTCCCTGCTTCTATGTTGGTAAAACCAACCGCCCCTTAAGAGATCGGATGAGGGAGCATGTTTATCACATGAAGAAGGGGACGATTCAGAATGCCTTGGCAAAGCATGTTATCATGACGGACATACAACATAGGTTCTCCTTTAAAGCACTGGAGGTGATAACTCCTAATTTTAGAGGGGGCGATATCAGAACCCACACGGAGAGCAGAGAGACAGAATGGATTATAAAATTGAGAGCGGATCAAGGCTCTGGCCTGAATGAGAGAGCTTCAATTAGACCTAAGTTGAGGCTAAGAAGGAATGTCAAGTAAAATAAAATAAGGGTAGATACCCCCCTTGTTTTTTATACATGCACATTTTTTACACTCAGATTATGGACACTTATATTATAGAATATTCAAATATCTGTTCAACTTTACATACATAGATCCTTCATGTTAGTGAGTGATGTAATACATGTCATGGTTGTGCCTTTATGATTATTGAATATGGTATACATTTGATTTTCGACTAATGATTGTTTTATCATACACAGTTGTATAGGTTTCCAATTAGGTGCATAAGTTTTTTATTATATATAGTTTTATTTAGATTTTAAAATATTGCAGATTTTATATATGCATATTATTGAGATGAGACTACTGTCCTTTTAACCACTAATTGTTTGCGAACTGCTAATTAAGTCTCAGAGTATTTAAAGACGGCTATCTTATATCTATTTGTCTGAGATCTGATGAAGCATCCCTGTGAAAGCGCTTATCTCGTTTTTACATGCTTGTATTGAATAAAAGAGAAGATTGGTTTACTTTCATCGTCCGTTGGATTTTGTGATTGAGACTTACAGCATCTGCTAACGCTGTTGGTTTTTTATTTCTACCTTACTGTTTTACATTTCTGTCTTACTAGCTGGATTTTTGCTGTTATAATGTGTTATTATCAGGTTTTACTGCTACTATGTATGACATTCTAGTATTTCTGTTAATATATATGGAGCTTTTCTCCCCGGACCCCCGCTGTAAATGATCTTTGTAATATTTGACTGACAATGACTGGATAGATTATAAGTGATACTATATGTCAATATGGTTTGTTTTCATTTATATAAATGTATGATGTCTTATGTCATAAGTAATAATTTAGCAAAGATGCTTCTTGTTTAAAAAAAGAATGTGGCAAGACTGCTGTCCCGGGGATTGTGCAAACACTAAAATGTTGAAGTAGTTGAGAAGAGTTACTGGAAACGTGAACCATAAAGCACTGTAAAAAATGATGACGTTTTATCATATGGGATCACCAATTACAAACAGTTCAACATATAGATGCAAGAAAAACAGGTATAGTAGTCCAGGAAAAAAAATACAAAAGAAGCATTGATCATTGAAATTGCTACACCCAGTGATTAGATTGTCTTAAGAAAAGAGAAAAACAAAGTCATACAATATCAGGATTTGCAGGTAAAATGAGAACACTGTGGAAGAAGGATATTCAGACAGTTTAAAAAAAAAGAATTTACAGACTTACTTCGATATGCTAACTGATACCGTAACTCCATATGAATTGTAGAAGAAGTCAGTTCTGGGCACATTGTGGGTGCTGCAAAAAGCACTTTTGGCTAACATCAAAGACTGAAGCAATACTAATTTCATCATAGCTTGACTTAAGAATGGGGTCCATTCCCTTCCTGGTATTAGAAACCTGAAAGACTTGGAGAAATTAAAACTAAGGGGTGACCTTTGCCTGACATACAAGGTGTACTCTGACCCAGCCGTGATGGACATGCTGCATATCAGCAAATTAAATGGGACTAGAAATACTCAGCCCAGAGATCTAAACCTCCTCTGCAACACCAAGAGAATGATCTTGTGAGACAGGTACATTTGGCAGAGGATGCCACTGCTCTAGAACAGACTCTCTCGTCATGTAAAACAAAGTTTATCCTTTCTGTATTCAAGTGGAACTTTGACCTAAGGATGGGAAAAAACTTACCCCAGGGATGCCCTCACCTCTACTAAGGAACAGAGGCAGCTACTAAATTATATATACCATGCTTGGGGCCTTATAAATATCTGTCTTATCATCCCCATGTAATATGAATTGAGTCCATGAAGGAGTGAGGGAAAGCAAAACACCAATAGGGTTGGTAAATTTGGCTAGGCTTAAAATGGTCTGCAACTCAGATAGCCTAGTACTAACCTATGAACATATGATAGCCCAGTACTAACCTATGAACATATGATAGCCCAGTACTAACCTATGAACATATGATAGCCCAGTACTAACCTATGAACATATGATAGCCCAGTACTAACCTATGAACATATGATAGCCCAGTACTAACCTATGAACATATGATAGCCCAGTACTAACCTATGAACATATGATAGCCCAGTACTAACCTATGAACATATGATAGCCCAATACTAACCTATGAACATATGATAGCCCAGTACTAACCTATGAACATATGATATCCCAGTACTAACCTATGAACATATATGACATTTGCTTTGACATCCAGAACTATTAACAACCGTCATTTGTGCGAAGTTTAAAGTACTTATAGAACTGTCTTTTAATGAAACATCTTCCCTTATTAAACCTTCTTAAGTATTTTTTATACCTTTTGTATAACAAAAAGAAAAGAGAAAAAGCTTAGATACTTAATCCATTCATCAAGTATGCAGTCTAAGTAAAACGAAAAATTATAATACACTGTCTACACATACATAACATAGTCTCAAAACAAATATCCAAATAAATAACCACTATTGTGATTTTCATATTATACTATTCACATGTAAGATGCCTGGAACATTTTGTCAGTCTTAATGTGTTACTATAACAGTTCATAAATAAAAAATACTTTATATTTACTAATCTCACTGCATTTTCCTATTGTATTATGCATTCATCTGTGTGTAACTATTCATCACATTTCCCTGTTAAATATTCCCTACATTCTATAAAAGTTAGTGTAGTATTTGAGAGATGTCAGTTACATTGCATTAATAACCCTATCTAAATATTTATAATATATGCATTTTTGTTTTAACTAATACGAACAGTATTACACACCTAAAAAATAATTTGCTTAAGACATCAGTACAAGCTGGTAGCTTAAAAACAGCAATACTAGTATTGCTGCCTTTGGAACAGGCAAAACCTGAGAACACTTCTCATCAGCCTGCATATCTGCTCATGGCCAAATTTCACATGCCCAATTATGCCATCTAAATGAACAAAAGACTATTATGGCAACAGAATTAAAATGCAAATAAAGTTTTTCCTATCAATAGAGATAAAAATCCAGACAAGTGGTAACCATGCATATAATGCAGTCTTTCATAAAATCATGTTAAAATGTAGAAGATAACATTGTGAAAGACGAAGAAGAAAAAATGAAGAATGATTATGTGAAAAGATAGCTTCTACATTTGGGTCAACATTCAAAAACAAATATTAATTGCTTAAATGCTTTTTAACCTTTATAATTCAACCAGATACCTCTGTAATTTATACGTGGGTACCGTGTCTGTGTACCTTGGATCACTGCTAGCCTGCAGGCTGAAAGCAGAAAGCAGAAGGAAGCTAATATGTGCTTATCTGGTGAAAAACACAGGATTCTTTCACTGGGTTAATGTTAAAAGCGGAACTATTTTTTTTTACACACTATGGTTTATACTTAGGTATGAGGATCATTTAAGTTATAAAGGAGAGCATGCATGGAGGTGGGTGGAAAAGAGGGGTAGGCAGAGGAATGAAGTAATGCTGAACATTGTGAGATGAAACAGACAGTATAATCCCCACAGCCACCTTCAAAGATAAACAATTAGGTAATCAGAAATAAATATATGTAGCAGCAAGGGCAGAATGCTTGGATACCAAACTAAGAGGTAGCACAGAGATGTGGTAGAACTGTGAGCTGCACATATAGGATTGGGCAGAATAAGATTTAACTTAGATGCCACCTTAATAAAGGATTGGCATCTTGAAAATGAGGCAGTAGTTTAATGGGAATGATTGAAAACAGGAGATAAAATATTAGAATGGGATGAGATTCTAGAAACATTTAGAGTGCGAGCACATGAATGGATAAAATATAGAGGCCTTCTGTGTATACTTGAGAAATATGACAGAGAGGTGTCATCACCAGCAGCAGCCTTTTTTACAGTTTTTACATGCAGTGTCTATCTATTCACTCCTGGTCCCCTAGCTTCTTTTGACAGTCATTGCTGACTATCTCAGGTCTCTCACACAATCCATCCATACATCTCTTTGCTTGATGCCCTAGTTTCCTCTTGCCTTCTTCCTATCTTTCCCAAATCTTCTTCACCAGACTGCCTTCTGCTTTCCTGTACATATGCCCAGATCACTGTAATCTGTTCTCCTTCACCTTCTCTGCAAGTAGAGCTACTAGGGTTTCTGCTCTATCTTCTTTTCTACACCTGTCCCACAGTGTGCATTCTACTACCCATCTCAGGTACTTCCTCTCCATCATCTCTAGCTTCCTCATCTGCTCTGACTTCACTGTCCAGGCTTTTGCACAATACAGGTGTACTAATTACACCACTGTTTTGTACACCTTACTTTTCAGCTTTGTTGGCATTCTTCATCATAGACTACCCCGACACTCTCTGCCAGTTGGTTACACCCCTCTAATATTAGCTTTGATGCCCTCATTCAGATTTCCCTTCTCCTCAACTATCCCTCCCAGGTGCTTGAAGCTGTTAACTTGTTCCACTATTTTCCCTTATAGGTTCATACTAAGCTAATGATCACCAAAGTCTTTACAAGCCTAGCCATGCAATGCAGCCCAGTTTTGTCCCATACTTCCTTGGATGCCTGTATGGTGGGGTATGCTAGTAAAGACATAACTAATGATTATGTTGGGGGGTTGTTCGTTGGGGATTATTTACTTACTGTAGACTTTTGTCCATCATTGACATGGGGACCAGACCAGGGTTGAAACTGCGATTTCCCATCCAGTGATCAAGTTTTCTTTTGAATAGGGTCAGGGATAAACTCTACTTCATCTAGATGGGGAGCTTATTCAATAGTACGGGGATCCCCTGAGGCAGATATTGGTCCTTGCAGCAAATTCTATTTATGTCACAGACATAACATTGGGTCTAGTGTTTCTGGCACTGTTTGTGTTGTGGATGTGCAAAAGATCCATAAGAGCTGGATCTGAAGATGCCATATATATTCTTGGCATATATTGCTTCTCAGTAACTTGTAGGAGACTGATACAGAGGTAGAACCTTAAGGTGATCTGTGTAGGGCATGGTATTCATACTCTGGATTATCTTGGTGTAGAACCTTTGAGGGCATTCCACCTGTTGCAAGCCTGGTTAGGTAAATGCCAAGGGGGGCATTGTACTCAATGACGGGTCTGATAAGGGCTGAGTACAGTGGTACTATTACTTCCATGGACCTGGATGCAAAACCATTACTTATGAGTTGTATGATATAGAATGATTTTCTAACTATCTTGGCTACATGTTGGTCAAAAAACAGATTAGTCTATATATGTTCCCAAACCCCTAATTATTTAGTCATCTCTTAGGGGTGTTTTATCAATGAAGTGATTAGCTTGGGTGGATGCTTTCCCAAAGGGGTACTATAATGCATTTCTTTGCATTGAATTTAAAACTGTGGCTTACACTCCAGTCATTTGTTTGCATTATACCCTCTTGTAGGATATTGGTGCCATGGGGGGGGGGGGTAATCTGTGATAGCTCCCAATTTATAGTCATCTGCGAACTTGGTGAGCCAACCTTTAACATTATCCTTGACTTCTGAGAAGTAAATGCCAAACAAGAGCTGGACTAACACAGGGCCCTGGGATACTCTGCTGGTGACCGGCTCTTGGTGGAGGTGATCTCACCAATTCTGACTTTTTGGGTCCTACCTGTGAGTCACATGGCAATCCAGTGAGTTCCATAGGGATTTATGCCTAGTTGAGAGGTTGCCAACAATATTGTATTGAATGCCTCAGCCAGGTCAAAGTAGACTGTATGCACCATTTTCCCTTCATCCATAGCTATTGTGATCCTCTTGAAGAAGTCTACCAGGTTAAGTAGGTAGGACCTTCCTTTAACAAAGCCAAACTAGGGTGGGACAAGTATCTGTAGGTTGCCAATGTCCTTGTTGATCACACCCATGATAATTTGTTCCATGACTTTGCATATTAGACCTGTCAGGCTGATGGGTCTGTACTTCTTTGGATTGGGTGATGGTGCACCATTATGAAGATGGATGACTGTTGCTGCAGCCCTCCATTCACCTGGCATATAACCTGTTTTGAGGCTGTGGGTGAAGAGTCCCTCAAGTTGTCCTGCTAGGCCATCTTTTAGGCTATTTAGGAGGCAACCCGAGATATTGTTGGGGCCCAGTGAAGCAGTTTTTTTAGCTTTAACAAGGGCTTCCTGGACCTGTTCTCTGTTGATAGTTGGGAGGATGTGCTAGAAGGGATTTCACAGGGGGTGGTGGGGGGAATGGGAGGTGGATGAAGTTAGAGCTAAATTTGTCAGCTGGTACATTCACTATGGCACTCTGGGGAGTGAGGGTTGTGCCATTTACCACCATTTCTGCACACTGCTGAGTATTACCTTTAAGATTCCTGACATAGCTGAATAAGGTCTTGTGATTGTCCTTAGCTTGAGAGGCTATCCTTGCTTCTATCTCAGTTCTCAACTTCTGATTTTTCCAACTTGTTGCCATTAAAACTGTTTTATCTATACTCAGTTTCATCAAATGTGTCTTCGGTTTTGCATTGCATTCCCCTATAAATTGCTGAAGTTTAGAGTCTACCTGTAATTCCACATTGTCTGCATTCATCAACTTTGTTGATCTGTCCCTTCTGACCTGTTTCCTAATGTAGTCCCTTACCAGTATGAGCAGCAGTGGGCTCAGAGTTGAACCCTGATGCATGCTTGCTCCCACTGGGAGCCCCTCTGTGAGACAACATTATTTGTAGTTGTGTCATTTGGTCCATGTACAAAAATTGCAATAATTTTACCAATGTTTACAGGACTTTGAACCATAGTAGGATTGCCCAAATTGGCTATTTTGGGACCTCGTCATATGCTTTCTCCAAGTCTAGGAATGCACAATTGGACTCTTCCTCATCTCCAGCTTCTTCTCAACTATCTGTCTCACTCCAAACATTTGGTCAATTGTGCTGCATCCTGAGCTGAATCAGAACTGCTCATCTTCCATCTTACTTTGTTTATCAGTTATGACCTCCCAAACCTTCCTGCAGTGTGGAAAGAACTTGTTACTTTTATAATGTCCACAGCTGTCAATGCCCCTTTGTTCTTGTACACTGGCACTAGTATGATTATTAACCACTTATCTGGAATATGTCTTTCTCTCCACACTGCTATTTGTACCATCAGGACCAATTTCTCCTCTGACTCACCCAACATCTTTATCATAAATATTGTGACCTCATCTGAGCCTGCTGGTTTCGCTGACTTCATTTTCCTTAGTGGTCTTCTTATTTCTTCTAGGGTGGGCTCCCTCCTCTTCTTTCATTGTATTCTGTGTCTGGAGCAGTACAGCTGTGGGGTTTTCTTCATTCAGAAGCTGAAAGTATTCCTTCAGTCTGTATTTGATTTCCTGTGGACTGATGAGCAGTTTTTTGCTGGCATCCATTATGAATGGTGTCTGATGACTGTCCTTTTTATCTTTCTGTCTTTGCCTTGCGACCCAATGAGAGTTTATTTGCAGCATCTACTGATTCACTTTCCCAAAGCTGGTAGAATGTCCCTGATGCCTTATAATTTGCTATTGCAACTGCTGTTTTAGCCTCTTTGTTAACCAACCAGTATTCCTTCTTAGTCTGGTTCATATTTTCTGTCTCCCACTTTTTCTTATACTCCATTTGTTATGATGTCCTTGACCTCCACATTCCATCACTAGCTTTCCTTATGTACCTTATTTCCATGCCTGGCTTAGACTGGCTCAGATGCATATCTGCTTCTCGTCCTCACACATACTGTTTTGAAGTGCTGCCCTTCTTCTTCGGCTCTATTTTCTCTTCTTCCTGAGGTGCCAGAGTCCTGGGCATTTTCTTGCACTCTTGTGCTTTCTCTCCATTCAAATTGCAGCCTTGTGTCTGTTGCCTTTACAGCCTTCTCTAGCACCTGCTTACAGCTCATGTTGGCACCCAGTGGGTTATGCTATGGGCCAGCTGTTTCACTGTGGATGACTTTGCAATTGCTGATTTTACCCCAGTGCCCTTTCCTTACTATGAAGTAGTCTACATGAGTTGCATGTTGGCCACTCTTGTATGTGGTCTTATGACTGTCTATCTGGCTGTACCATGTGTTGGCCACCATTAAGCTATTTGCCTGACAAAAGTCTAGAATGGGCTGTCCTTCTTTATTACTGTTGCCCCACTGATGTGGACCCAGGCAGTCCTTATATCCTTTTTTCTCTGTTCTGATCTGGCATTCAAGTCTCCCATTATTAACATCAGCTCATGTTGTCCTGCTTTATCTAGTAGTTCTTGCAAGTGTTGTCTGAATGCACTCTTTTCCTCACTGTCAAAACCCTGCTGTAGGGCATAGGCTGAGATTATGTATATTTCCCTATCCTTCACTGATTCTGATGACATCCCTCACTGTCTTCTGAAGTCTCTCCCTCACCATAATTCCCACACCATTTCTAGTCTGTCTTCCTCCTGCTCTAGGAGGCTGTAGATCTCAAGCCAAAGGGCTTTGCTGCACTGCCCTTCCAGTGTCTCCTGGATACAGAGGATGTCCAGCCTCCTTTTACCATCTTATAACCCACTTCTAAGCTCCATCTTGTCAGGGAATTTATACTAAGTGAGGCAATCCTTAGTTCATATTTGGCAGGTCTATGCCCATCTTTCACTCAACAGAGCTGTCTCAGGTAATCCAAGTTGGGCAACTGTACAGTAGCCAGTAGCTTATTGACCCAAGGCTGCTGGATTTTATGACAACCATACACTGGCCAACAGGGCTACATAGACCCCCTCCCACTGTTAACATGGGCCCCTGGCATAAGTCAAAGTAGGCCAGGTCCTTAACCCACTTATCACTGGCAAATAACTACTCCAATTTTTGGCGACATTAGTCGATGTGACCCTATAACCTAGAGAAAATTTTACACCATCGAGTAACTAGCCATGAGTCTGTGATCCATGTTCTCCTATCTAAAGGATACTGCATGCCATAGCTGATGCCCAAAGTGGTTGGTCTGTAGAATTCTGTCCCCAGTAGGCACAATCTAGAGTCTGAGCTGCTGCCCAAAACTCCATTTTTGGGTGATTCTGAGGTGGAAACACTCAACATGTTTTTTGGGAGATGGGAGGAACCTCACAAAGACAAAGGAAAAATATGCAAACTCCATACAGGCATTGACCAAGGGTCAAGATTGAACCTTGTACTTGTGTATGGGAGGTGAAGACCTTAACCATTATCTCAACTATGTCCTCCATAATAGGGAGGTGTCCAAGCAAGAAAAAAAATAGAATAAATAGAAAAAAGAAAAACTAGTGTTAGTGCAAATATTTATTGAAGCTAGAACAGATGAGGCAAATAGTCAAAAGTTAGTGAGTAGTCAGAAAGATGCAAAGAAAGGAAAATGTAGTAGAAGGTTGATCTCTAGATGACAGAAGACATTGGGCATAACAGTGTTAAAAGACAAATGGAGAAAAATATGTGCCATCCCAACCAAGGTAGCCAAAGCAAGAGGATTCCATTTCCATGAAACTATGAACCTATGAATTCCAGACTTTTGCCTGGAAGTGGTTACACAAATATTTTTTCACCCTAAAAAAATAAACAAAATGTTTCCTTGGGTAGAGAAGGGGTGTGGGTGGTGTCAAAAGCAGGAAATAAGTTCTGAGACATATATTTTTGGGGGGGGTGTAGCAAGATGGAGGGATCCCATAATGAACTAAACAAGATGAAAAGGAAAATATTCGAATTCCCAAGAAGGGAAAGTGAGGAAGAGTACAGATTGTAACAACTGACAGGCGTGCAACGTAATAGTTACAGAAGAGACCTTGTAGCATTACTATGGATAGTCTCTACAAAAAGCGATAACAACAAAATGGAAATCTGTAGCTGAGCTCAGCGTGGGTGAGATACTTGAATTAATGGTGAGGCTTAAAGAAAGTGAGTTGATGTTACTTAAAGACAATACCATCAGATACCACAAAAGGAAATGGCAGATTTGGGATGAAGTTGTTCTGGAAATGGAAAATATTGAATAGTTGACAAACCAAAAGATCTACAACAGTGCAGGATATGGGTGAAGGGGCCCTGTTGTTTAATTGGTGAAAGTTGGAACAACAATTAAAGGGAACCTAGTTCAGTTTGTATGGGTAATCAGAAGTACTTCCCCTAAAAGGAATAGTATTTGTTTACTAGCTGGTTTATAAATCAAAGGAGTAAAGAACCCGTAGGACACACCTGATGTAAAACATAAGGATAGATAAAGGGATCTCACAAATGTAAATTATAGTATCTAATACAAATCAACTGTAATTCTGAAATAATTGTAACTTCTGGATTTGGGGTGAGTCTTGTGTATTAAAGTACAAGAAATATTACTGTGTGTCATAGATAGCTGAAAGACCATCTGCCAGAACAGTTTTTGCACCATGCATGAAGAATGCACTTTGTATTATGTGCCAAGTTTGAAAATAAAGTTGCATGTTATAAAAACAAACAAAAAAAAACAGTTAGGTAGGAAAGTCTTAGGGTATACTTCAGGTGAGGATTTTGCAAATATGACACATTTTTGTGAATTTCTGTTTTATTTTTATTTTTATTTATTTTTATTTATTTTGAGGTTAAAAAAATACATAAGAAGACATAGTACAAGTGTAATTATACAAAGGTAACAATATAAAAAAAAAAGAACATACAAATATTATAGATTTTAACTTATCAGAACAATCCTAGCAAAACAATATAATAAGGTATGAGATCATAAAGTATATAAAAGGTAGTTTTGAACCATGGCATTTATTGTGCTTATAAGCAGAGATAACACTTTTTTGAGCTTGTAGCAAAGGTAAATTATGATTTGTACAATTCTGAAGAAGCCAGTAGGCAAACAGCTTTGCTTCCCTAGATGGACAAGTTACACTATGGTAAGTGGTTGGGGAGGCCCACACTCCCCTGCTGTGGACTTCCTGTTCCA
The DNA here is from genome assembly GCF_019279795.1 of Protopterus annectens. Lineage (NCBI taxonomy): Eukaryota > Metazoa > Chordata > Ceratodontiformes > Protopteridae > Protopterus > Protopterus annectens. Next base: position 895,041,937 of record NC_056744.1, on the reverse strand, counting down.
GCAGTCAGTAGAAGACTGGAAAAGACAGGATACGGCTGCAATGAACAGACATACAAGCCTGAGCTATTTCAACAAAAGTGTATACTGTGTATAAAAACAGAAAAAATAAAGAGCACTTGTAGAAAACAGAAGAGTATAACTGACTTGATCAAAAGCCTTTGACACATCAATAACCAACTGAAAAATATGTAATTTATGAAGATTTTTGAGAGTAAAAGAAATTAATCCATAGTAATTATTTATTCAGACATTTGATGACAGTTTGCAAAATCTGATTAAAAATTTAAAAAAGAAGGAAAGTAGGATATTTTTCAAATTGTATGTACGTACGTATGTATGTATGTATGAATGTATGTACGTATGTATGTATGTATGTACATATGTATGTATGTATGTACATATGTATGTATGTATGTATGTACGTATGTATGTATGTATGTACGTACGTATGTATGTATGTATGTATGTATGTATGTATGTACGTATGTACGTACGTATGTATGTATGTATGTGCATATGTATGTTTTTATGTAAGTATGTATATATGTATGTACGTATGTATGTATGTATATATGTACATACGTACGTATGTATGCATGTACGTATGTATGTATGTATGTACGTACGTATGTATGTACGTATGTATGTATGTATGTACGTATGTATGTATGTATGTATGTATGCATGTCTATATTGTATAAGTATATATGTATCTGTTTATCTATTCATTTATCTTCTGCATTTGGTTGTCAGAATAGTCTGTCTGGCAAAGTCACATCTCAGGAGAGTACTGGGGGAAAATCTCATGTTGAAAGACAGATTACAAACTGCCTCACAAAACACTGAACACTGGGATATCAATACATTTTTTCTCTGAAAGACAAAACAAGTTGTTGTGTAAAACAATGAATACAGTTAAGTGTTGAATATTTGTACAGCATAGAATGCACTACTGTTGGAAAACCAAGACAAGATCAGATTTTTGAATATTTGTATTGTATAACGTATTCGAGTTACATAAATTAATTAAGATACATGCCTGAAATCCCTTTGCCTTGAATATAATTAAAAATCTTAAATAGAATTTTGCTTTTTTTATTGATGATTTTCTTGTAAAACTCATTTGTATATCCCTTGGCCAGGGGGCCTTGCTGTTCTTTTGCAACCTAATCAATAATTGTATTTTCCATAAGCTTGTGGGGTCTATTAAGAGCTTTTAAAATGTTATGAAGTATTTGTATGAAGGTAAGAAATTATGATGAAAGGATTCAAAATAATGAGTCTTTCTGAGAGAAGAAGCATACATTTCTATAAAACCTGCTGTGAATGAAGGCAAGGTGGTTCATACAACCTACCTTAATCTGGTCTAGGCCTTTGATACCATTCCCCGCTCAGGAATCAGAGAAAAACTCACTAAGCTAGGCATCAACCCCTATATCACTAGGTGGGTTGCAAACTGGCTCACAGGTAGAACCCACAGTGTGAAAGTAGCTGACTCCAAGTCTGACTGCCAACCAGTCATGAGTGGAGTCCCACAGGGTTCGGTCCTGGGTCCTCTCCTGTTTGGTATCTACTTCTCTGAAGTCCAGGCCAACACAAAGGGACTCTGGCTGACAAAGTTCACAGACTATTGCAAGCTGGGAGCTATTATTAACTCCCCAAGTGATGTTGACATCCTACAGAAATGCCTCACTGAGACCAACGACTGGTGTCAGAACCATGGCCTTAAGCTCAATGCCAAAAAATGTGTTGTCATCCCCTTTGGGAAAAAAACAGTTCACATGAATTACCACATTGATGGTAGTCCACTGAACACAGAAGGTGTTATAAGAGATCTGCGAACACAGGTTGACAGCAACCTCTCTTTTGACCACCACATTGCCATTGTGGTCAGAAAGTCTTTCTATGTGGCACATCTCATTACTAAGGGTTTTGCATCCAGGAAGAAAGAGGTCATTGTCTTCCTCTACTCTTTCCTCATTAGGCCAATCATTGAGTACAATGCCCCATTTGGCATGTACCTCACTAAACACCTGCAACAACTGGAGAGGCCACAAAAGTACCTCACAAAGAGGATCATAGGCCTTAAATATTTGTCCTATATGGACAGACTAAAAAATCTCCAACTACTCTCCGTCTTATATCACCTACTTAGAGGCTATCTCTGCTTGACTTACAAAGCCATGTCTGACCCAGCTCTGTTAGAAATGCTACATCTAAAGAAATCCCAATTCCTCCGCACCACATGCTCCAGAGACCTCAACCTCATTACCACAATCAACAGAACATGCTGGAGGAACAGGTTCATAACCCAGAGACTACCAGTGGTATGGAATAGACTTCCCATGCATGTCAAGCAGAGCACCTCACTGGCCCTCTTCAACAGAACTCTTGATGAGTGGATGGGAAATAGAAAGTTCACCCTAGGGATCACTCCAGTGGCTTTACTCAACAGAAACACTTGGAACTAAGGTTAGGTAGCATGATGCCAGGGTAATCCTATAGGCTAGGCTTGTAAAGGCCCCAGGGCCATTAGCCTAGTACACATCTATGAACCTATGACCCTAAACATGCAAGATCATATCATTACCGTATGTAAGACTGTTGCCTGAATTTATAGCAGCAATATTTTTTCAAAGATTTATACATTTGAGTAATCTTTGTGAATAGTCTTAATAGGATTTGGACCCATTTTAAATAAGTGCCCGTTATTCTTGGTTCAAACTGGTTATTTGTAAGGAAGGGTCAGCATATAGCTCAGCTTGCAATTCAGTAATTTGTACCTAATACCTAAATCTTGTTATAGAGCTAAGGTTCTATTAATTAATTACTTTTCCTTATTTATTCTTTGCTTCTTAAGATTTTTGGTTAAAGGAGAACTACACCCAAATGTCAAGCTTTTTCTTTCCAAAAAGTAATTTTTCTTCCCTGTAATTCAAATGTCATGTAGAGAAAAGCATACTTTAATAATTATTTCCTTTGTTTTATATTTGAACTTATTTTTGTTTTCCTTTCTTTCCTGCATTTGTCTTATCATCTGTTACATCACAAAAGGCTACTAGAAGTGGCAAAGTAATTAGGTTAGGTGACTTATTCCAACTACACAGCCATTAATAAAACATTGTCTTTTAAACAATGGCTCTCCTATGACTGTATCAAGAGTTACCTGATCTAGGGATCTAAACCTAGCCAATGACTCAAACAAAACATGCTGGAAAGACAGGTATGTGTTGGAGAGATTATCCCTTCTTTGGAACAAACTTCCTACTCACGTTAAACAAAGTTCTTCTCCAGCCTCTTCAAACACAGTTTGGATCAATGGATGGGGAATCACAAATTCACACCTGGTGTAGCACCTATGTCCCTTATGGACAGTGGGACTCTATAAAATACTCAAGGCATATGCACAAACCTATGCCATTTTTTGCCACTAGGGGCCACATATTGGGTAAAATTGGATTATATTGGCTAGTCTTTTAAGGGCTCTTAAGTCATTAGCCTGTGAAGCTCAAAACCTATTTAAATGTGCCTTATCAGTCACAGATTGCCAGCATCATACCTCAGATAAAGTGTAGCCTGGAGTCTGAACAAGGGCAGGGCTTTCAAGCTTAGTTTTCAGATGCAAAAAAAGAAGAAAAAAGACAACAGACTCGTCTAGTCACAAATTAGTTGTCTTTCCCTTTAATCAAACTCCGAGTGCCACAAAGAAATACATTATTTTCATCTTACTCTTGTTATTTTCTGTCTGTATTTGTTATTGTGTTTTTTACACTGTAGTTTCTGTGCAGGTACATGTTTCTTCTGGAGTTTTGTTACACCATTTTTGCATTGCAAAGTCAATGAGTTGAAGAAGGAAGATTAACATCAAAGATTCAAATTCTGGTTACAATATTAAAATCTGTGAATGCCATACAAACCAGCTCAGCCCAAGTAACACCGATTAATCACACCTCAACACTGAACTACAGTTGTTTCTTTGAAAAGAACAATTAACTCAGCAACATTTTCAAGCTTGTCATTCAAACATTCCTTAAATTGCTGGAGCAGAAATGAGCACTAATGAAAATCAAAGGAAACGGAGTAATTAAAAATGAAGATTGATGCTGGCAGTCAACAACAGACAGTCACAATACTGTTGTAAGCTGTTGAGAGAGAAAACACAGTAAATATCATCACATGTCCATCTTTGTAAACTGACATCAAGACGGTGAAAGCACTGACTGTAAAACAAATTCATGCTACTCTTGTTAGCTCCCCTTCATGGCATTTTGGGGTATAACAAATTAAAAAATAATAACCACTACTTTGATATAGAGACATTAGTAATGCAGTAAGTTCACATATGCAGAAAAACATTTCTTTTTCAGTTTTTGTGTGCAATCCTCCTTTAATAAAAAGCTCATTTAGTTCTGTTTTAAATGCCTGAATGAAGTTCGATTTGTGAATAGTCCAAGCTATTGAATAATTGGGAAAGCTTAGAAGTTATATTATTTATTATTTATTGATATCTAATAAAAATATTACAAAGATTCTTGTTTCTATTTATCTGTTTATACTGTAACATTCTGTAACTCTGTTTTGTTCTCTGTACCTGTTCATGTATGTTAACATGCTGTAACTTATTGTCTCTATCTTCACCTTTTGGCCAGGGATGTGCTTGAAGAAAATCTTCAGACCAGAGCACCTATCCAATTTATTTACTTTATTCTGACATTTGTTAACCGGGTATGTCAACTGAGCCAAGGCCCATTTTCAGCAGAGGCCTGGGGGAAAAGCCCCGGTAAGAATGCAATCAATTCAGTTACAGAACTAAATATTTAACACTGGATAAAATATTTTAACAGAGAAAAACCTAAAAAAATAAATATACATGACAAACTCCAGCCATAATCAAAGACTCAAAATACACGGTAAACACTGTAGTATATTAAGAAAATAAGAAAATAATATGATATATATGACAAGCATTTCAACAATGGGTGAATAGGAAGGTAGCAAGTGAATACAGAAACAGTCAGAGTTGGTTAAAGAAAGAGAAATAGCTAAAAGAGCATAGGAAGACCAATTCAGTATACAAAGGAATAGTTTATAATTATCAGAGTAGGATAAGAGAAAAATGAAAGTGAGGGTGAAATATTTTGTATGGAGAAATGAGAGTGGAAAGGCAGTAAGAGAAAAGAAAGTGAAGGATTTAGTTTAGGTTTTGACATGTGCAAATCCAGGATTTAAAAAGGTTTTCTTTTAATGTTTTTTTGAAGCTTAAAGTGTATGGTAGAGTTGTAATGTTCAGTGGAAGTTTGTTCCAGGTCAGGGCAACAGAGTAGCTGTATAAATGTCAGCCTGTTGTTTTTTGGTTTATAGATATCCAGGAGGAGCTGCTCTGGGCTTCAAAGACAACAGTTAGTGGTATAAAGGGAATAAAGGGAAGAGTTGGCAGCGCAGAAGGAAGGTTTGTTTAAGATGGGGTGAACAGGTTGTAGTTCAGGGAGTACAAACTGATGGGGGAAATTCCAACCAGTTTAGAGTTTGTAACGAAAGGCAATGGTGAGAATCATAGGGTTGATTAGCAGCAAACCTAGCAATTGTATTATAAGTGAGTTCAAGCTTGGTCTTAAGTGAAGAATGTAAGTTGGTAAAGATAGCAGAGTCATAGAGAAGAAAGACAAGAAGATAGATAGGCATGGCCAAGAGTAAGCCAAGAGTCATTTGTTAGGTATTTTTTATTTCTGTAGAGCAGTCCAAGTTTTTGATGCATCTTTTTATGTAGTTTAACATGTACAGATCAAACTTAGATGACCACCAATGATTATACCCAGCAGTTTGGTGTGTGTTTTAACATTGACAGTGTTATTAAGTGACATGATGACAAATGATGATTTAAGATGTGTAAGACATTTTGGGAGAAATAGGAGGAATTTAGTATTTTTTTTAGGGTTAAGTGTAAGTTGACTGTTAGTTAACCAGTTTTCAATAGAGTGAAAGGAATTTTGGGTAAGTGAGAGAAGGTCAGAGAGGTTATCAGCAATGGAGATGATAGTAGAGTCATCAGCGTATTGTATGAGACAAGAGTGAGGACAGGAAGTGTAAAGACTATTAGTGAAGATGTTAAAAAATAGTGGCCCAAGAATGGACCCTTGAAGTACACCTGTATTAACAGGTAGAAAGTGTGAGTAGGTGGAGAGATATTTGACAGACTGCTGCCTGTGGGCAATAAACAAATAAATACATACATACATACATACACATGTACATGCATACATACATACAAATTCTTCATAGTTCGGAGTCCCTGGTCTTATTAGTGGGCAACAGTCAGTTAGTAATAGAAATCCTAAAATCTTTTCAGAACTTTGCATTGAATTTTCTGTGCCACAGTCAGACTTTTACACATATCTACAGCTTAGACATCCCACTAGCACAAATAAATGGAAAATGGTCCTTAAAAAGGAGTTTCTGTTCTGTCTGACTGATATATTTATCAGTAAAGGGGTGGTAAATCATTTAGTATTAATCCTAATGCTGGCCATCTATAGTGACTTCCCTTGTAAGCCAACTTCTCTTTTGGCATGGGACAGGAAAAGATCTTTGCTCTCCCAAAAGATGATAAAGCCCAATGACACAGAGGGAGTCCTGATGGCACCCAAATAACCTGCGTTTAACTAATGGAACAGATGCTAGAGGAACTAGTGGTGGAGGATGGGAGTGAGTGGTCAATGCCATCTAGCCTGTCCTGGAGAATACACACAAAGTAAACTACCAAAAGAAAAAAAAAAACAGTTTCAGAAAGCAACCAGTAGTTTTAAAGTGCACCTGTCCTGGAGAATGATGCAGCTTGGCCCACTGCATTGGTGACACCTGCAGGCGTGCAGGTCTATCACCTGCAGCCAGGAATCTAGGGTATTCATGCTACATAATGGTGAGCCATGTATTCAGGAGGTTGGTCATGCATGACAGAGAACAAGCACCTCCCACAGCAGCAGCTGTAGAGCATGCAAGCTGACGAGGGGGTAGGTATAGGACAGTCTACATGTTTGACAAACTAGCTTACTCCCTAACACCAGATTCTTGCTTAAACCTTGGAACAAATGGACTGGATGGCTCTTGCCCTAGTGGATGAATTAATGCATTAATTTGCTGCAGGAAGATGAAGCCATTAATCAGATCCTGTTGACCCACAGTTAAAAAAAAAAAGCTCTACTGACCTAAGCCTTTTAAGACCACTTTGAATCCTATAACTGATGCATCTACATTTGGAAAATTTTGCTCATATTGTTCTGTACTTTTTCCAGTTATCTTCCCAAGCTGCCTTTATTTTTGTTAGTGGTGTCAGGAGAGTGAGGTAGACTCATTACAGCAGGCATTTTGTTCTGTAATCCTTTTGCCTATTTTTTGGCAGAGTGCTGAGAAAGTCCTACATGGATTGTGGAATGATGCTTTGCCTTGATAAAGAAGAATAGTACTGTCTAGAACTAAACTCCTAATTAGTGTTCCCAAGTAGAACAAAATGATGCATTTCTTAATTACTCATAGGAAGTTACTAGGTGAATGGCCTCGAGGGCCCTTACAAACCTATCCAAAGTTTACCCTTCTTTCCATGATGAGCACCTATTGCCCCTGTCCAAGAGGCACACAGGTGGAACCCCTGGGATGAATTTATGGTTACCCATCCAATCATATAGATTGTGTCTGAAGACAGCCAATAAGGTACTCTGTTTGATGTGAAGTGGGAGTCTATTCCAAAGGTATGGTAACCTCTGTGAGACAAATCTGTCCCTCCAGCAGGTTCATAGGTTCATGGGTGTTTACTAGGCTAATTACCACAAGGACCTTTTTAATCCTAGCCATGCATCCCAAATCTGTGACAAGTTCTGATATCCTTGATAAGTGTAAGCATGGGTCAGGGAGATAAACCATTTACAGGTTACCTGTGTCCATTGAAATCATAGGTGCCATCCCAGGAATGAATTTCTGGTTTCCCATTCAGTTGTCCCAGTTGCACTTAAATTGGGTTAGGAAGGAACTCTGCTTCACATGAATGGGGAGCCTGTTTCATAGATGGGGTAGTCTCTGGGATGCATACCTATCTCTCCAGCAGGTCCTATTTATATCACAGGCAATGTTTATGTATTTAGAATGGATAATTCTGGTGCTTTTTGTTTTGTGGATATGCAGTAGGTTCATCAGAATGGGGTCTGACAATACCCTGTATGCCTGTCGGAGACACAATACAGGGATAGGGCCCTGAGGTGGTCTGCACAGGACATTTTACTTACTCCCTGTATTCATTTAGTGAGGAACCTCTGTGGACGTACCGGTTGTTGCATATGCTTGGTTAGGTGCATACCAAAGGGGGCATTGTACAAATTTGATAGGTCTGATGAATGCCGTATACAGTGGAACAATGACTTCCTTGGACTTAGATGCCATACCTTTGTTTATAAGTTGCACAACATAGAATGATTTCCTCACCACTGTAAACACTTGATTGATGGTCAAAGGCTAGATTATTATCTGTGTGTGTCCCTAAGTGTCTGAATACTGGGTCAACTCTAAGGGGTGTGCTCTCAATATGATAGTTACCAGGGATGGATGACTTCCCAAAGGATACTATTATGCATTTCTTGGCATTTAGTTTTAGCCCATGTCTCTGACACCAGTTGTTTGTCTGTGTCAACCCCTCCTGGGGAACATCTGTGTTAGTGTGAGATTCAATGACAGCTCCTAATTTGCAATCATCTGCAAATTTAGTCAGCCAGAGACCATTGACATTGGCCTTGACTTCTGCGAAATAAATGCCAAAACGTGATCCCAGGTTCTATTGATGTCACATACCAGGTTTAGGTATTTAGAGCAAGTAACCTGTGTGCCATTTGACTTGCAAATGTGCAGGATTTCCAATAAAACGAGATCAGAGATAACCTTATATGTAAGGCATAGATCACCTCTGAGTAGTTTGTATGAAACAGAATAAAGTGACAGAGATTTCAGCTGATCCACATAGGATAGCTGCTGAATACCTTGAAATTTCTTTATGAAGAACCTTTGTGGTCTCTTCAATTGCTGTAGGTGCTTTGAACGGTACATGCCAAAAGGGGTGTTGTACTCAGTTATTGGCCTATTGAGTGAAGAGTACAGGGAGGTGATAACTTCACTTTTTCTCAAAGTAATGCCTTTGCTTATGAGGTGAGCCATATAGAATGCCCTTCGTACCAGTCTGGAGACATGGTGATCAAAGGCAAGGTTGCTGTCAACCTGAGTGCCTAGATCTCTCACCACTGAGTGCGCACTTAGGGTATTACCATTGATGTGGTAATTTGCAGGAACATCGCTCATGCCAAAAGGAATGATAAACAATTTTTTGCATTGAGTTTGAGGTCATGACTTCAGCACTGATGATTTGTTTGTGCAAGATTTCTTGAAGTATGTTGACATAGTTTGGAGATTCTATGACCACACCCAGTTTGCAGTCGTCAGCAAACTTTGTCAGCCACAGTCCCTTGGTTTAAGCTTTTTCTTCGGAGAAATAGATTCCAAACAGTAGAAGTACTAGGACTGATTGCTGTGGAACACCACTGTTAGCGGGTCTGCTGTTGGAGGTGGAGTCCCTCATTTTGACTGTAAGGGTTCTATCAGAGCCAGTTTGCAACCCACCTTACGATATAAGGGTTGATGTCTAGCTGGGAGAGTTTGTCAATGATGCCTGAGTGGGGGATAGTGTCAAATGTCTTGGACAGGTCTAGGTAGACTGTATGTACAGATTTTCCCTTGTCCAGGGCCCATGTGACTGTATCGAAGAAGTCCACCAGATTTAACAAGCATGATCCCCCTTTACTATGATCAAAAACTCTGTAAATCATCTCTGGAAAACTAATATTATCCCTAAAAAGACCCAAAGGCTCCAGAGAGCTTTGTCTGAGATTGATGGAGTGTCACAATTAGCTGCATCATGTAGGAGTGGTGTAAGGATGGCCTATTCAGTTGAAGTATAAGCTATTTGTACAGAACCAAGAAGAAACTCTACAGATTGTGGGAGTGGAGACTATCCCTAGCTAGCTTTTATCTGAAATTTTCTCCTGTTTTCTTGATGACCATGAGTTTAAAAGTGTAACTAACCTGTTTCTTGGCACTTTGTAGTACACTCTTTTTAGGAGTACAGGCCTAGGTATAGGCTTTGCTTACTTGTTTGCAAATAGTTATTGTTTACTTTTGCATAAGTGACATATATTGTTTTTCTTTGCCAAAGTTTATATGCAACAGAAAGTTTATTTATAGAATGCTGGTAATGTTATTTGTTTATATTGCATATTATTTAAGAAGCTTTGTCATGTTTTATATCCAGGATTATGAGCGGGTCACTAATCATAACCTGCTTAATGTGTTTGAGACATAGTTGTCAAGAAATTCCCTCGAGAGTGAAGCTTGAGAGGGTGGATCTTGGCATCCATGTTGAGAACACGTAATTAAGGGTTATAATTGAGGACCTGATCATAATTCTTTATAGTGCATGGAGCGTTATCTGCTCCATGTAGTACTGGTTACAGAAAAAAAACTGTAAATGTTTTGGTGGCTTTCAAAGCTGTTAAACACTTTGCAAGCACTGTCAGAAAAACAGCATAACTCGATTTTCTATGTTTGCACTCAGCTTTTATGCCTCTCAGCTGTCTAGATTTTCACATAATGCCTCATATGCCTGACCCATTCCTCATGAAATGTGTTGTTTTCAGGCACACCGCCAAGGATTGAAGTCCTAAATAATGATAAATATTTGAATTTTAGACTTTGTATCCTTCAGAAAATGGAGGCTAACACAAATACTGTTATTCTAGTTAACTTTCTAAGTTTATGAAGAGGAAGTCAGGGGACCCATTACTAGCACATACAACAAGGGGAAACAAATTTACACTATTATTTGCTGGTCAATACAGGCAAATTTGTCTGCCTAGTGTGAGACTCAACCTTAAAAAGTTAAGCAGGGGTGCTTAGTATTTGTTAAGATCAGATCTCATGTTATAATAACACTTAACTGATTTGTGTCTTTAATGGATATCTGTGCATAATCCCCCATGTTCCATGCACCACACACATATTAACAGCTTGTTTTACAGTTATACAATTATGTTTGATTTAAATGTGTTCTCATAGTATGCCAGTTGTTATTCCAAATTCTGAAAAATTCATAAAATAATATTTAAAAAGAAATACTACATGCAGGCAATAATCATAACCCACAGTATGTTGTACGTTAACATTTCAGTTTTTGTTATGAATTATGAAATATAACTTGGGCAGAGCTGTACCTAAATGTTGGGTTGTACTGCCATCTGGTGGTAGGAGTGAACAGATAGCATACTTTTCTCATAAACTGCATGGGCAACTATGCACAAAATTACATGATGAATGCATCAAGTACTGCCCTCATTAAAACAATATAATTTTACAGAGTCAGTCCTTCAAATGATGTATCTTACAGCTGTGAAATCCTATCTAATGAAACTAGAAAGGAATTACTATCTAGTGCTTATCTTAAAAGACTTTTTTTTTTTTTGCTAAAGTGAAAATGAGTTGTTCTAGCAGCAAGCAGGATATCTCTAGTTGTGGTTTTGAAAAAGAGAAATATAAAAGACATGGAAACTAGCTCTTTCATTTGCTGCCATTCCTTCTTTATTCCACCTGCCAGCCTGCAGGCAAAGTGGCCATTCAATCTTAATTCACTTGTCTGTGTAAACAATTAAATTTACTATATAGTTGATAGGAAAGCAGTTTAATTAGGTAAGTTGTGCAACAAAATGACATCTATACTGTCTTCCTGCTCTGCACATAGCATGACAAGCATTGTAAATGCATATAATTTACTTAACTTCTATAAGAAATGCCTTATCCTGAAATGCTTTGGGCATTCTGTTCTACAAACTAGGCAATGCGTAGCAAAGCATAATACTGTTATAAATGATGTTAAATCTATAGCTGTTTTTGGCAAACTGTATTGCAAACTAAGCAATGCATATCAAACTTGCTGAATAGACAGGTATGTGTCTGAAAAGGGTTCTTCAACCAGCACACCTTCCTAGTCAACAAATTCAAATAAATAAAAGAAAGAAAGAAAGCAAGCAAGCTTGGGCTCACAATGTATATGCTGTATCTTTTCGAGGGTGGAAACTAGAAGTAGCATCACCTCACATTAATATTTATCCAGTGACATTGTAAAATCAGTAAACTAATTTGTCTTGCTGTCAGAAGATTACTATAAGGCAGTTTGAGCTCCCATTAAAGATTATTTCTTTATCCCTTTATCTCAACTCCTAAAGTCCATTTCTTAGTGCTCATTGTCCTAAGCCTGTCTCTGGCTAGGTCTACATTTCAAAATGATTCACACTCAAGGCAAGGCACTTCACTGAGCTTTCAACAGATAGGCATGCAGCCAAATTCCAATAGGTGTAGACAAGAGATGCAGAGTGCAGACTGCTTAACACATCATAGAAAACATCTGTAATCACTAGCCACAGAAAGTGCTAGTACTCAGATGAAAGATAATGACATTATATGACATTCTGTGTTAATGAAGTACATTATTCTTTGTGTATCCAAAGTATGGGGCAACACAAGGACACAGTCAAATATCAGGATGAAAATGTAGGAGTCATTCAACACTAGCACTGAATACCTGTGAACCAACAAAAGGAAACCAATGTTTTGTCGTTATGGCCATCTAGTGTAGGTGTTCACAGTTGAATTGGTGGCCATGATGTTCTGCCTTAAGACAGGACCAACAGGACTGTACTAGTGTGTACGTTTATATAATTATTGATGACATTACTAAGATCAGTCAACCTGTTTCAGTCCCTCCCCATTTCCTAAATGTTTGGATGAATAGACACGATGACTTGGAACATATTGTGGAGATACTGGCTGGTTGGTAGGACTGATCCTACGATTAAGGCTAAGAGGATATTAGGACATTTGAAAGGGCTACAAGGTGGGAGTTCTGTGTGGCAGTACTGTGTTATGTATTGACATCACTAAGGGCACAGCAGTAAATAAGTGATATTGTGAGCAACTCGTAATGTATGCGATATGGGTTTATACACCCACAACAGCAAGACTTCCCTGGAGAAAAGCATATGGATACGATATAGGACATATATAACCAATAAAGGCAGCTTGAGACCAAAACAGAACACAGAAAAATACTTTCAGGACTGATATATATAGCACCAACTCATATCTCTCTCTCTCTCTCTCTCTCTCTATATATATATATATATATATATATATATATATATATATATATATACTACCAATGTATGCTGCTCTATAATTGTGGCCAATTCCTCCTAGACTAGCAGCTTCAATGGTAGCATAGCTGTATACTTTGTGATGGACCAGGTGACCACCTTCATTTCCTTGATACATACATGATTGTCTGCAAAAATTGTTTTATACTGTCTTACAAATGTGTGCTAGCTCTAATCCTAACCTTGCTCCTAACCCAGCCCTACACATTACATTGTAAAGGACACTTTCCTTAGCAGTACCGCTTCACAAGGCACGTGCACACACTTCATACACAAACTCTAAAACTATTCTGCTGCTAGCATTACTCTAACCCTAGCCCACAAACACTCGTACACACACACACACACACACACACACACACACACACACACACACACACACAATTCCACCCATAATACCAAAACTGACAGTATATCTCATAGGTTCAGCATTACCACATACACCCACTTACCTTAACCCAAACCACATCACCTGCACAGAATAGAACAGTCGACATTCCTCCATTCCTTTATTTGCTCAGCAGTGAACATGCTCATTGTGAGTGAAACACTTAAAACATCCACAGGTAAGTGAGCACAGAAGACGTGAAGTTCATCAAAAGAATTTATTTAGCCCTTTCTAATGAAGTCCTGTTACAGATGAAAGCGCTAACTGAACTCTTTTGAGGAACTTCACGTGTTCTGTGCTCACTTACCTGTGGAGTTCTGTGCTCGCTTACCTGTGGAGTTCTGTGCTCACTTACCTGTGGAGTTCTGTGCTCGCTTACCTGTGGAGTTCTGTGCTCGCTTACCTGTGGAGTTCTGTGCTCGCTTACCTGTGGCTGTTTTAAGTGCTTTAGTTTGTATATTTATCTTTTCATTATTTTCATGCATTATACACGTTTTCATTTTTAATAATCACCATCGACTCCAATATAACCTTTCCTTTAATTTCAGTCCTCTACTTGAACATTATTCTGGATGTGATGTTCACACAAATTCCTTTTATTTCTATGTGATTTGCACTTCCCCTTTCTAAAGATCCCAACTCCATATCGTTTATCTCCTTTATAATTGACAATGCTTCAGTTACAGTTGGTTAAATTTTAATTTCAATTTTGAAATAAATGTCACTTTTTCGACAGCCAGTAGCATTAAACTTAGTATGACCTTACTATGTCTGGAGAATTCAGTTCCTATATCCCAGCTCAGAAGAATCATTTCCTTGTTGCAATCATTAGCATCACCAACATTTCTGACAATGTACTCTGTACAGGAATTTTTAAAATCTCATGAGTTTGGGAGGAAAAGTAAATAAATATTGCCACCATCTCTAGCTCCAACACAACCTACAACAGTCTTCTTTGCATACCTCTGAGCAGGGCTGGATTAAGACTAGATGGTATTCGGAGCAGAGGTTACTACTAAGCTTGTGCTAAAACCCAATTATACAGGCTTGGCGTGTGGTGGCAGAAGCTCTACTGATTACTCTGTGATGTAGTTCATCCCTTATTTGTATTTATTTATTTATTTATTTTAGAGACAGCTGTTTAAACGGACCGAATAACAAATGGGTCAATTACTTTCATTCAGACACTCCCACCAAGCAGTTATAGCCACTTCTCTGTACAATTCAGACATTAGATTGTGATAAAAGTAGACAGCCATGTAATGCATTTCACCTTTGTTCCAAACACTTGCCACATATTAAAATATTCCAAGTTTGTTCACACAAATCACATTAGTCTTACAAACACAAAATAATAAGCAAAACAACAGTACACATGCACTAACAGAAAAGAAAACATATGGCCCCAGCATATGGTCTCCAAACATATGGCCCCAGCAATTTTACCTGCTCTGTCTGTGCATATCAGGTATCCAGTAAAGTAGTCCATATTACTTTGCACAAGAGCACACTAGTCCTGCAAAGCCAGATATTGAATGCTTAAATTTAGCAAACAAGAGGGTAAATTACTTTCATCCAGTCAGTCCCCACCCACCAGTTATAGTCATGATGTCTGATGGCTATGTAATATATTTTGCCTTTGCTCCACAGAAACAAGTTGCTGCACATTAAAGTATTCCAAGTTGCTCCACACAAATCACAAAGCCAGAATAATGAGCAAACAACATCAGTTTGTCATTTCCCCCCACAGACAGCTCTAGCAATTATCTCTACTTTGTATGTACAGATGACCAGGTTTTCAAAAATGAAAAAAAAGCAGATTTTATTCTGTCCTGGTCCTGCAAAAGCCACTCAACATACCTTTCAACTCTCCCAGATTTTGCTTGATATTTCTGTTGTTTTGTAAGTATCATAAAAGTTAAGATTTTCTAGTAAATCACTGAGGATTACAGTCAATAATACCAGATATTAGAGCTTCATGCTGCTCAATGTTCAGAAAATGCATGCTGATGCATATAACCTGTTGTTCTATTAACGTTACTTTCACATAAATTAGAGTAATATTTAAAATCTGTTCAGGATTCTGGCCTTTGTACCTTGTGCCCTGCTTCTAATTATTTTCGGATTTGCCTTTTTTCACAAAAGAAATACTGCAAAAATACTTGGTTGGTCCCTGCCAGCATCACTGTAAAAATAAAAAAATAAATAAATCTTACCTCACTGCTTCTGTCTTCACATCAACCTATTCCTCAAACTGTTCAGAATTCTGCAGAATTCTGCAAAATGTCCCTGATTTTGTCTTGTATTTTGGACATGTCCCTCATAAAAGTTTTGATGTTCCAGTGCATTGCTGATGATTACAGTCAATCTGTAAAACCTGATATTAGAGATTAATACTTCTTATTGATCAAAAATGTATCACGGTGATGCAAAGCCTCTTGACTGAGCACCTTGTGTGAAGTCACTTCTTCATGACCTCACAACATTCCAGTCTAACATGGTGTGACTTGAATTAAATGGTCAAGTCAAGTGGAGGACCCAACCAGGTGCCTGTCATGTTGTGGGTGCCTTTTTTAACTGAGTTACATTATTTATTTATTTATTTTTAAACAAAGAAACTATGTATGTCATTGCTTAAATAAACAAATAAATAAATAAATAAATAAATAAATATGCGAAGAGTGCCTCTAGTAGCATGGTGCCCTAAATGACTTGCCTAGCTGGCCTACATGTAAGGCCAACTCTGCCTCTCTTTTTCCCATCAAGCCTCCAGTATTTGCTATCTATCTGAGGAAAAATTCTCTGGAAGTTTGCATCAGGTATAAAGAATATCTATGCATGTACTTTCATACAAAAAACCTAAACTCCTGGACTTTGTTGCATACTTATGAGTCATACCAATGTTCTTCCACTGAAAGTAAAGAATGACTGCGCAACACATCGAATGCGGACGTGGAGAATGTCAAATTCAACATTTTTCAAACATTTTACACACTTCTGCAATGTGCAGTTTCCTGCAAAATGCAGTAAAGTATGTTTTTGCAGGGGGGCAAGCTCCCTGCCCCCCACTGCTACTTATATATACAAACTCTGAGATCACACTACAGTGAGGGAAAGGGTACATTTCCCAATCCCCACTATAGTGCGATCTGCATTTCAACATTTTGTTTTTCATTCTTTCAATACTATTGAATTGGGGTTTGGACTAATGTAAATTGAACAAAGTGCAGTCGCTCTTTTGATAGTAAACCTTTATATATATATATGTACATATATGTATATACGTGTGTGTGTGTATATGTGCGTGTGTGTGTATTGCTTTTCCATTCATTCTCTTTTATAAATCTTTTCTAACCTCTTCTGATTGTTTTTTAAATTTATCATGGATTATTTTATCCATCTACTAATTATCCCTTTTTTAATGGCAGATTCTGTTCTTGATTCATCTAAAAGCTTAGCGGGAGCTGGTGTTTCACTTAGAACTTCTCTAGCCCTTTCCTTTTCCCTATACCCTGTTAACAGTCCTTGGTAAGGAAGGCAGTCTCTAACTTCCATGCTGAATTTTTGCAGAGCTTCATTCCAATCTACTACATTTCCCTCCTTAGTCAATTGTTTTCAGTACCTTAGTTTGTTTCCTAATTTTCTCCGGTAAATTCCTGCCTGCCCATACTTGTAGTCATCCTTTCTCCATTACCATGTTGTCTTAGTTATTAGAATACTTTCTGATGCTTTATAACATTCTGTGTGTTTGTGGTTAGCTTCCTTAAGTGCCTGTACCAAAATCCTCATTTTTCATTGTTTCTTGAACTCCTCAATTTCATCATCATTTCTTTCCACGTTGACTTGAAACCATCTGCTTGTATTATGAATGCGTGCCTTAACTTTGTAGCTCTAAAGTATTCCTGCATATCATGTAATGTTAAATCACTTCATTCTATGGCTAGAAACAACCTATCCCACTTAAATATTAACCTTTTTCCTTCCCAAATAAATTCCATCAAATGTTTCTTAATAAAGGTCGACACTTCTCCTCTGGTTGATAAACTTATGCCTGGCCTTTATACAAGGCCTTCAACACTATTCTCCACGCTGTCATCTTACAAATCAAAATGCTTTAAAAATTGACCCATATCTGGTAAGATGGATAGCAGACTGCCTGAAAAGCAGAACCCACACACACACTCTGAGTTGCAGGTTTTTCATCAGAAATTATGAAAGTGACCATCCTTGAGCCTCATCGGAAGGTATGAAAGTGACCAACCTTGTCCCTCAGGACTCAATGTTGGGTCCTCTCCTTTTTAATATTTACTTCTCAGATCTAAAAGCAGAGAGACAAGGCCTATGGTTAGCAAAGGTTTCAGGTGATTGCAAACTAAAGGTTGTTGTTCAGTTATCTTATTAGACCCAAACTCTCCAAAAAGAACTCTCCCTTATGAACTCTTGGTGTACTAAAATGTGTTCAAAATAAATGGTATGTAGTTTAACAACACATTCCCTCATCGTATTGCCTAGACAACACAGTTCCAAAAACAAAAATATAATTAGGGACCAAAGTACTTGGACTGATAGCACCATCTGTTTTGACCATAATGTAACAATGGTTGAGAGGAAATCCTTTTTATGCTAAAATAATATCATCAAGGTCTAAAGAGTTAATTACTGTCCTCTTTGGAATGTCTCTGACCATTAATCAGGCCAGTTATCAAGTTCAATGTCCTCTTTGGAATGTCTCTTACTAAATACATCAAATAATTAGAAATATCCCAAGTGTTCCTAACCAGGAGGGTCACAAGACTAAAGTCACTGAGCTACCAAGACAAGTTAGAAGTTCTATCCTTTAATTCAGTGGTTACAGACTCTTGAAGGAAGAGCTGTCTTTCTTACCATGCCATTAGAGGCCCAGTTGTCCTGAAGCTCTTTTACCTCCACAAGTCCAATATCTCCACAAACACTAGAACCGGGGACCTATATCTTCACCAACAGATAGGTAAACCATGGTAGAGGGACAGGTTTATATCCCAGCACCTCTCAAACCTATGGAAAAAATGTTCCTTGCATATTAAGCAATGTGACTCACTATCTTCCTTTAAACATAGACTAGATGACTGGATGGATATCCAAACAGACTGACTGATATGGCCCTCCTGGAAAAAGAAGGTGCAGCCTGAGGGAGATACTAGCAAAACAAGAATGGTCATGTGACTCCGTGGCCTTATAATATCTATGAATCTATGAATAAATGATTCCTCTGATTCTTTTGAAACTTGATGTAGGCTTGGGAATATTTATGAAGGCCTCTTTGCTTCCTCAGTTGCATTGATCCCGTATATGGGTAATCTGTGTGCTTGTTTTAATTGTGAGGATCACAACTGCACTCCTCTCCTGTGTGAGACAGTAATTGTGAATGTGCAAAATGTAAGTAATAAATGTAAGACTGCAGTTATCTTGGACTATTCCACCTACTCTGAGGTACCACAATCCCCTCATAATTAGGGCGAGAAGAAGGATGAAACCTGCCCCCCCCCCCCCGATGCACACACCTGCAAAAACACTCTAATCGTGTAAAAGTGAGTTTTGTATTTCATTTTATTAGTAAAATCACACCTAATGAGTGTCTGTTTTAGTTCAGTCTTTCTCAAAATTGTGAAAAGGAGCCAGGTAATGGGCATTAATGCCTGCCAATATACCAAGACAGTTGTTCCCATAATAACTATCCAGGCTGTTCTTAAAAATATCTAAACTAGTGCTTGTTTTAATGTAATTTGGTGGTCTGTTTCATGCATTAGCTGCTCTCTCAGAGAACCAATTAGTACACTTCTCATTCATATAGAATTTTCTGCATAGGTTGTCTGAAGATTCTTTTCTACTCTTTGATAACTCCAAACATTCTCAGAGGTAGCTGCCTCTAATTCCCTTAAACCTATCACTGTCTCCCTCCCCTTCCTTCCCTTCTTGCTGCCTAGTTCTGCTCCTTTTCCTGTCTATTTTGCACTCTAATCTGCCTATTTGCCCCTCTTCTGGCTACACATTGATCTGCCTGTCTATTTGCCCCTTCTTCTGGCTACACATTGATCTGCCTGTCTATTTGCCCCTCTTCTGGCTACACATTGATCTGCCTGTCTATTTGCCCCTTCTTCTGGCTACACATTGATCTGCCTGTCTATTTGCCCCTTCTTCTGGCTGCACATGCTGTCCATTGATATTATGTGTTAGCACAATTGATTTCTTTGGATAGTGATTATACGTGTTTTTGGGGTCTACAATTAATCTTTACATGTACTGATAGCTGGAACACAAAGTAGTGCTTTTTATGGCTAGAGTGAGCCAGCACTAAGGGAGGAGTTGCGAGACTCGCCTTCTTTCCATGTAAGTGGCTACTCATTATCACCGGGGCTGCTTTATTCAAATAAGGGTGCCGATGTCAGCAGGTTTGTAATATCAGATTGATGCCTCTGTTCAGCTCTCCTGAGTGGTGCTCTTTCTGTGTTTTTTTTTTTTTTTTTTGGCCTGTAGACTGGGCATCTCTTGCTTAGCATCTCTGATGAGGCCCTGCCTTTTGTCACTGCTTGTATGGGTGCCTTGTTACTATACTGCTATCAGGAATTAAAAGCTATGATGGTACTATCAAATAGCACTTACAAACACTTTGGGGTCTCAGAGATGAAGAGATGTTGGGGTCTCAGAGATGAAGAGATGAAGCTATGCTTGAGGGTAGAAACAGGTTACACCACTCAAGTGGTAAGAATATTTTGGAGGGAGTGGAGAGCTATTGTAAAGGTTACCACTCATAACCTCTGCCTTTGCCTGTGTTTTGTGATTAGTTCACCATGTGATGCAGGTGTGACATGGATATTAGTAGATGAAGGTGCTGCTGCATATGGAGCTTGGAAGTAGCCCACTGAGGCTTGCTCAGTAAACAGTGTGCAGAACTCAGGTGTGCTTATTATGGAGTGTTGCAGACACTGGCAAACTGGAAGTGTATGCCAAATGTAGTGCAGTCTTGAACTTTGGGTAGATATGCATACTGTGTCATGGTGCATGAGCAGTCCCAGTGTGTGTGTGTGTGTGTGTGTGTGTGTGTGTGTGTGTGTGTGTGTGTGTGCTTATTATGGAGTGCTGCAGACACTGGCAAACTGGAAGTGTATGCCAAATGTAGTGCAGTCTTGAACTTTGGGTAGATATGCATACTGTGTCATGGTGCATGAGCAGTCCCAGTGTGTGTGTGTGTGTGTGTGTGTGTGTGTGTGTGTGTGTGTGTGTGTGTGTGTGTGTATGGGGGGAGGGATATAAGGAGGAAATTAATAACTCTCTGGATGACCATATTACTGCAGTTTTTGGCCTGTGTCTGATCACTCTTGTTATGGACTAAGGACACTGATTTCTTGCGGCGTGCAGCCAAAGGACTTGCATGTTAATGTAGGTGTTTTGAGTTAACAAGTGCTTTGTGTTGTAGATGTTTTGATTTTTCATCTTAAAATCTTTAATGTTGTTTATTTGTTTTGATATAAACTGCTGTACATTTAGTGCCATGCACTGTTGTACTTGTGGGGTTGAGAAGGCAGTTGGTATTTTATAAGTTGGGGAGGGTTTTAGAGATGTTTTTGAGGGGGGATACATTTGGTCATCTTGTGTATGTAAAAACTTCTTTTAATCAGTAGAAGGATTTATAAATTATGCTGGGGAGGGGGCATTCTTCCCCTTATGTTCTGCCTCTGTTTTTTTTTTTTTTATGTGATGGGTTGTTTTGACACTATGATGATTTATATGGACAAGGAATACTGTTCTATGTGCCATTATATTCTGTGGATAATATGAGTGTAAGAAAATGTCATAGAGTTCTGGATAAAATTGATTTATGATGCAGTTTGCCCCTTCCATAATATCAATCAGTACAATACTTGTTGACCCGCTTTTGCTGCAGGGGAAGTAGGTGAGATTTGGGGGCATTTTGGTGGCTCCATCTGGAATAGACATAAGTTAAGCAGACTACAGATGAAAAAAGTATTTTGGGTGGTGCAGTGGTAATGTTATAGAAAAGGGTTGTTCCAAGGTAAGGAGTAGGATTGGGGTTAGGGACGGGGTTAGGTTACTAATGCATACTAACTGTAATCCTAACTTTACCCCTAATCCCAACCCTACATCTTACCTTAGAAATCCCTTTCTGTAATACCACCACTGTGCAGACAAATCTTACCTTAGAACCCCCTTCCCATAATACTACCACTGTGTAGACAAAGCTTACCTTAGAAACCCCGTCCCATAATACTACCACTGTGCAGACAAACCTTACGTTAGAAACCCCTTCCCATAATACTATCACTGTGCAGACAAATCTTACCTTAGAACCCCCTTCCCATAATACTACCACTGTGCAGACAAACCTTACCTTAGAAACCCCTTCCCATAATACTATCACTGTGCAGCCAAACCTTACCTTAGGAACCCCTTCCCATAATACTACCACTGTGCAGACAAATCTTACCTTAGAACCCCCTTCCCATAATACTACCACTGTGCAGACAAACCTTACGTTAGAAACCCCTTCCCATAATACTACCACTGTGCAGACAAAGCTTACCTTAGAAACCCCTTCCCATAATACTACCACTGTGCAGACAAATCTTACCTTAGAAACCCAGTCCCATAATACTACCACTGTGCAGACAAACCTTACCTTAGAAACCCCTTCCCATAATACTATCACTGTGCAGCCAAACCTTACCTTAGGAACCCCTTCCCATAATACTACCACTGTGTACACAAATCTTACCTTACAAACCCCTTCCCTTAATACTACCACTCTGCATACAAACCTTACCTTAAAAACCCCTTCCCATAATGCTACCACTGTGCAGACAAACCTTACCTTAGAAACCCCTTCCCATAATACTACCACTGTGTACACAAATCGTACCTTAGAAACCTCTTCCCATAATACTACCACTGTGTACACAAATCTTACCTTACAAACCCCTTCCCTTAATACTACCTCTGTGTAGACAAAACTTACTTTAGAACCCCCTTCCCATAATACTACCGCTGTGCAGACAAACCTTACCTTACAAACCCCTTCCCTTAATACTACCTCTGTGTAGACAAAACTTACTTTAGAACCCCCTTCCCATAATACTACCGCTGTGCAGACAAACCTTACCTTACAAACCCCTTCCCTTAATACTACCTCTGTGTAGACAAACCTTACCTTAGAACCCCCTTCCCTTAATACTACCTCTGTGTAGACAAACCTTGCCATAGAAACTCCTTCCCATAATACTACCACTGTGTACACAAATCTTACCTTACAAACCCCTTCCCTTAATACTACCTCTGTGTAGACAAAACTTACTTTAGAAACCCCTTCCCATAAAACTACCTCTGTGCAGACAAACCTTACCTTACAAACCCCTTCCCTTAATACTACCTCTGTGTAGACAAACCTTACCTTAGAAACCCTTTCTCATAATACTGCCGCTGTGCAGATAAACCTTACCTTACAAACTCTTTCCCATAAAACTACCTCTGTGCAGACAAACCTTACCTTACAAACCCCTTCCCTTAATACTACCTCTGTGTAGACAAACCTTACCTTAGAACCCCCTTCCCATAATACTACCACTGTGCAGACAAACCTTACCTTAGAAACCCCTTCACATAATGCTACCACTGTGCAGACAAAGTATGTCTGAATTTAGTCATAGGGTTTTGATTAACAGATCAAGAAAAGGAAAACGTTTTATTTTGTGGATTTTTCAGAATGTTGATTTTTGAAATACTGGCATCAATCACCTGTGCTTCCATGCTTGTGCATTTTGATAAATCAACACACACACACACACACACACATGCACACGCACAAGCACATGCACACACACACACACACACACACACACACACACACACACACACACACACACACACACACATGTGGGTTTCATACAATTTGTCAAATGACAACTTCTTGAACCCAGAAAACTGCCAGCATGACTGGTTGAAAAATCATCTGATTGAACATGCTGGCAGTTGCTTTGTGCAAGATCACAATACAGTAGAGATTTTGGTGTTTTCTCTTTCCCCATTGTAATGCAATCTCAGGGTTAGAATATATAATTAGTAGGCGGTGTGGAAGGCACAGCCCCACATAAGGGGGTGCAGGGGAGCTTGCCTCAGTGTTAAGTATGCACTAAAAAATGGGCACACAGTCCACTGTAGTCTGTGCTTTTAATGCAGTATGTATCTATCTATATATACACACATGCATTAGATATTATTCCATACCATACCTTGTTGTTTGTATTTATCTTTTTGTGTATTACAGTTTATAATTGTTTTCCAGTCTGTGATGTATATTAGACAGTCATTAGTAAAAACTGACACCTACTCCAATTGCTGTTTTACAGTTGTATATTATTTCTATGTCCCTTAAAACAAGTGCACACTTGTCAGAACCTGTCAGAGATTTGGGATGCATGGCTAGGTTTAAAAAGGCCCCAGTGGTTGTTAGCCTAGTAAACACCTATCAATCTATGAACACTGATAATCTCATCAGAACCATCTCAGGTTTAACCAGAAAAGTAGAGAAAGTCCAACTAACAAGTAAAACTAACAAGGGCAATTTCCAGTGGGTATGAATAGAAAGGGTTGTATTATGGGATATACAGCTTTTCATTGGCTAGATATAGCTTGATGCAGCTGGGACTTAAACTAAACTTGTATACAAAGCAGGTTTTATACTCACAATATTGCTGAGAGCAAAATATAATGCAAGTTGCAATGGTTTGTTTAATGCAGATGACTTATTTCTGAAGATAAATAAGAAGGCAATTCATAAAGTTGTTGTTTGAATTATGACTTGCACACAATGAAGCCAAAAAAAAACACATAAAACAGAATGCTTTCTGATATCTGTCAAATAATGACAAATTGCATGCATCTCTGGTAGTGTAACCAGATTATTTACCTCTTGCTAATTAATGCTGTGATGTACTCGCCTGCACACGTTCTACTTTTTATTATATTGTTAAAGGAATACCCTTGCTGACCTAAACGGCACACTGCATGATAGCTCAACTAGATATGTGTGACACTATGCACTACATGTGTAGCTGTTATAATAACACAGCTTACATATGCTTGGTAACATAACCCTATACTTTATGGTGAGAATAAATGCTCTTGCTTTTTTGACTGCATCTATCTTTTCAGTACCTTTCCTAATATGTTATTCTCCTGACTGTCTTGTATATCTTCTTGTCTGTGGCCTTTTCCCATCCTTGCTTTCCCTATAGTTTATTTTCCTACCTTTGTTTTTGCTAGACTCTTCTCACTGTTACTGAGCTGCCATACCATCACAACCATGCACATGCATATATCAGCTTGTGCAGCATAGTAATAACTTGTATTATTTGACATCACTCTCTGTAGATGTGTGTGTGTGTGTGTGTGTGTGTGTGTGTGTGTGTGTGTGTGTGTGTGTGTGTGTGTGTGTGTGTGTGTGTGTGTGTGTGTGTGTGTGTGTGTGTGTGTGTAGCCTGTATATATATATATATATATATTTATATATATATATATATATATATATATATATATATATATATATATATATATATATATATATATATATATATATAGATATGTGTGTGTGTGTGTGTGTGTGTGTGTGTGTGTGTGTGTGTGTTCATACCTTGTAAGACGTCCTAACTTCTGGATTTCAAATGTTCTTACTTATTACCAACCCATGGTATTGATGCAGGCGCTATGGAAAGTAGACTTTATGCACCTTCCTCCTGGCTATCATAGAACAGCATAGTAGTCACTAAGGCAGGGCTACAGATGTCAAAATTAGTTCATGCAATCCCACCAACAATGAATACTCAAAATTAGTCTCTGCTGCTTTGGAAATTCTGTATAATCATAATAGATTCCACCCTACAAGCTTCAGTTAATATATTTTTTTACACTGAACACAGCTCACATGACTGCCATCTTTATCACCCTGTTTTTCTAATATTCTGCTCAGCTCTGGAACCAAAAAACTTTAATAATTTCTGTCTCTCAGTAAGTAGACTTTGCTAATACCAACATGGTACACACTGCAATACTCACTCAAGGTGCATACAGATCATAGGATCATAGGAGGTTACAAGGCTAATGGCTGTAGGGCCCTTACAAGCCTAGCCAAGAGTTTATCCCCAAAAAAAGAAACCTCAATCAGCACCTGTTGCCCCTGTCAGTGAGGGACACAGGTGCAACCCCTGGCACAAATTTGTGGTTTCCCATCCACTCATCAAGGTTGTGCTTGAAGAGGGTCAGCGACATACTTTATTTGATGTGTATGGGAAGTATATTCCAGAGATGGGGCAGCCTCTGGGAGACAAACCTATCTCTCCAGCAGGTTTTGTTAATGTCACATATTAGATTTAGACCTTTCAATCGGGTAATGTGAGAGGAGTTACACTTATGAATATGGAGCATCTGTAGTAGGGCAGGATCCAAGACTGCCTTGTAGACGAGACTCAGATCACCTCTGAGCAGTCTGTACAATACTGAGTAGAGTGATAATGATTTGAGCCTGTCCACGTAGGACAGGTGTTGGAGGCCATGGATTCTATTTGTGAGATATTTCTGTAGCCTTTCCAGTTGGTGCAGGTGTTTGGAGAGGTACATACCAAATGGGGCATTGTACTCAATTACTGGCCTAATGATGGAGCTGAACAGAGAAGTACTAACCTCTTTTTTTCCTGGATGCAATCCCTTTATTTATGAGATGAACCAAGTAAAAGGCTTTTCTGACCATTGCCGCAATATGATGGTAAAATGTGAGATTGTTGTCAACCTGTGTACCCAGGTCTCTCACCACAGATTGTGTGCTTAGGGGGCTGCTGTTGATGTGGTAAACAGTAGGGACTGTGTTTTTGCTGAATAGTGTGATAATACTTTTTTTGCATTTAACTTAAGGCTATGACTTTGGTACTTGTCATTTGTTGCTGTGAGACCCTCTAGTAGCATGTTAACATCATTTGTGGAGCTGGTGACAGCACCCAATTTACAGTCATCCACAGTCTTGGTCAGCCACAAGCATTTTGTCTTTGCCTGGACCTCTGAGAAGTAGACGCCAAACAGTAGGTGTCCAAGGACAGATCGCTGGGCAACACCACTAGCGACAGGTCTGCTGTTGGAGGTAGAGGGGCCTATTTTGACCTTATGGGTCCTATTGGTGAGCTATTTGGCCACCCACCTTATGAGATAGTGATTTATGCCAAGTTGTGTTATGTTTTTGATGATGCCTGAGTGGGGAGTGTGTCAAAGGCTTTGGCCAAGTCAAGGTAAGCTGTATGTACTGACTTTCCCCTCATCCAGGGCCTTGGTGACAGTCTCAAAAAAGTCAACCAAGTTCAACAGGCAAGATCTTCCCTTGACAAATCTGAACTGGGTGGGGTCAAGTGCTTGGAGATTCACTACGTCCTTGTTTCTGAGGTCCATAATAATATGCTCTATGACCTTACAGATCAGACTTATCAAGCTAATGGGGTGATAGTTTCCAGACTCAGTAGTGGCACCACCTTTGTGCAAAGGGATGGTGATGGCAGTTCTCAACTCTGCTGGAATTAAGCCTGTACTTAGGCTAGGGTTGAGCAGGTTGCTCAATGGTGAGGCTAGTTCTTGCTGGAGATGATGCAGAATGCAGAATGCAGCCTGGGATATTATCAGGTCCCATAGAAGCTGTGTTCATTGCCTTGGATATGGCCTTTAACACTTGCTCTATGGAGGTGTGAGGTGCAGGACAAGTATTGGAGATGTTGAATGGGCCTCTGGGTGGGACAGGGGAGTGACGTTTGCGCTGAACCTATCCTCTAGCAGGTGGGCTAAGTCAACAGGATCAGTGTAAGTGGTACCATTAAGAACTAATTCAGAAGAAACCAGGGCTTTGCCATGGAGTTTCCAGATGTAACTGCAAAAGGCTTTGTGGTTACCCTTTGTTTTAGAGGCTAGTCTCAATTCATAATTGGCTTTGGAGGTTTTTACTAGTGATCTAATTTGCTTGTTGAGGCTAAGGAGGGAGTTTTCCAGTTGGGAATTTGTGCCTTTTTACCCTTGGACAGCAGTTTCTTCCTTTTGTTCTAAAGCCTATTGATAGAGGATGTCCACCAGATAGGTTTGTGTTTCCTTGAGGAGCAGGTTTTAGTTGTGTTGGTTATGGCTGAATCCATGCAGTTGTACAGGTACTTGTATACTGCACTGTCATACTGTTTAGCATAGTTGTTTGCATCCTCTGAGGGGGGCAATGATGTGAAGCTACTGATACCCTCCCTTAGAAGGTTGCAGTCAGATTTTGAGATGTTTTTTTTGCCTGGTTATGGCTGGAAGGGTTGATGGGATAGAAACTTTGAATGAGACAAACCAATGATCTGATCTCACCAGGAAAGAACTTGCTATGGGGTGGTGCAGCGGTCACCCATGTTGATGAGAACCAAGTCTAGAATGTCATCTCCCCTTGTGGGGGATGAGACAAGCTGGTCTAATGCATTAGAACTGATGAAGTCAAGGAATCATTGGGTGCATGCATTACAGCAGGAATAGATCACCCAGTCTATGGTGGGGTAGTTGAAGTCACCAAGGATCAGGGTGTTAGGGGATACCTTGATGGAGTCAAGTATATCCAGGTAGGAGGAGTGGGTGTCCTGAGTCATGGAGGGGGGTCTATAGCTGCCTATAACTTGGATGGGTGTCTTGCTAATTGTTAGTTGCACCTGGAGTAGTTCTAGTGCATCATACTGGCAAACCAGTCTGGAAGCGTGCCTGTCTTTAATGAAAATAGAGACTCCACCACCCTTAGTCTTCCTGACCTCATTTTGAGGTCAGAATGTTTGGAATAAGGTATAGCCTGGTAAGGCAGGGGTGCTGTCCACAGCCTTGAACCAAGGCTCCATGACTACACAGATGTCAGCATCTCCCAGTGCAAGGAGAGCCTCCAGTAAGTGCATTGTCTGGTTAAGACTCCTAGCATTAAGCAGCATAACCTTCAATTTGCTTTTTGACAGATCTTTTATGTTGGATGATTTGTCTTTGGGACATTGCCTAAAAAGACACAACGGGGGAGGCAAGAGCCTTGGCCAGAATCCTGAATCCCATGGGTGACAAGTGGAGGCCATCTCTGGCAAAGCATCGAGGCCTGTCAGCCATGTCATCCCAGGCAGACAGATACTGGATCCCCTTGGAATGACACCAGAAACTAAGCCAATTGTTGAAGTCAATTATTTTTTGTTGGTATTGTGGTATCATTCTTGGTGAAGGTAGGATGCTGCTTAGGGCTAAGGTCATACCTGCCTGGGACACATACTTTGAGAGCTCAATCATATCTCTCTCTTCATATAGTCCAGGAAGGTACATCTCAAGTCATTTATGCCAACATGGACAATGACAGAGTTATACTTGTACCTGTTGTGGAGAGACTTAAGTGCATGCGTGATGTGGCAGATTATGACACCTGACAGACAAACTGACAGTAATCTTCTCCTTGTCAAGCCTGGTGAGGGGGACATAGGTGTGTCTCACAAGTGAGTCACCAATGACTAGTATGTTTGGTTTATTGTTATGCCTTATGGGCTGTGTGAGTTTATTGTTATGCCTTATGGGCTGTGTTTGTTAGACACTGGTGTGTTGTCTGCTGTCTGTGATGTGTTTGATGTTGTGTGTGGAATGTTTGCGAGTGTGGTTTGGAGGTCTCTGCTGTTTAGGTAAGTTTTTATTGAGGACCTCTGCATAGGTATAGGTTCATAGGTTCATACTAGGCTATCTGCCCTAGGGCATTTATAAGCCTAGCCAGAGTGTGTTTGGCTTTCACCACCCATTTTAAATTAATTTTGCTATGCCCTTTTTTGAGGTTAGTATACTGTGCCTCTGTCTAACAGTGACACAGAAGTGATACCCGGGGTAAACCTACGATCTCCCATCCACTCATCAAGATTCCTCTTGAAGAGAGTCAATGAGGGACTCTGCCTAACCTGGACTGGGATTTTATTCCAGAGTGAAGGGAGCCTCTGGGTTATGAATCTGTCCCTCCAGCATGTCCTATTTATTTCAGTGCTGAGGTTCAAGTCTCTCAAGCACGTAGCTCGATGGAATTTGGATTTTCTGAGGTGCAGCATGTTCATTAATTCCGGGTTGGACATGGCTTTATACGTCAGGCACAGATCGCCTCTGAGCAGGCGGTATGCCACTGAGTAGAGCTGGAGTTTCTTTAACCGGGCAGCATATGGCATCTGTTTGAGCCCTATGATCCTCTTGGTGAGGTACTTTTGGGGTCTTTCCAGTTGCTGCAGGTGTCTGGTAAGGTACATCCCAAAAGGGGCATTGTACTCAATTATGGGCCTGATGAGGGATGAGTAAAGAGGCACGAAGACCTCCCCTGATCTAGATGTGAATCCCTTCATGATTAGGTGGGCTATATAAAATGTTTTTCTAACCACTTTGGCCACGTGGTTGTCAAATGAGAGATTGCTATCAACTTGGGTCCCCAGGTCCCTAATGACTTCTTCTGTACTTAATGGATTACCACCTATGTGGTAATTTGTGGGCACTTTGTTTTTGCCAAAGGGGATGACTATACACTTTTTGGTGTTTAGCTTGAGGCCATGGCTCTGGCACCAGTTGTCTGTTTCTATGAGGCCCTTTTGGAGGATGCTTTTGTCGGCTGGAGAGTCGATTATGGCGCCCAGTTTGTAGTCATCTGCGAACTTAGTCAGCCACAGTCCTTCTGTGTTGGCCTGTACCAATGAGAAATATATACCGAACAAGAGAGGTCCCAGGACTGAGTCTTGTGGGACGCCACTTGTAACTGGTTTGGAGTCTGACATGGCTCCAGCAATTCTAACCATGTGGGTTCTGTCCTTGAGCCAGTTTGCAACCCATCTAGTGACATAGGTGTTTATATTTAAGCTGGTGAGCTTATCTATAATGCCCGAGTGGGGTATTGTATCGAAGGATTTTGCGAGGTCCAGGTAGGCTGTGTGGACCACCTTCCCCTCGTCAATGGCCTTGGTGACTGTTTCAAAGAAATCAACCAGATTTAAGAGGCAGGATCTGCCCTTAACAAAGCCGAACTGGGTAGGATCCAGTGTCTGTAGGTCCCCAATATCTTTATTTATAAGGTCCATGATGATCCTTTCCAAAGCTTTGCAGACCAAGCTAGTCAGGCTTATGGGGCGATAGTTTCCAGGATCCGTTGAGGCACCACCTTTGTGGAGAGGGACCACTGTTGCTGTACGCCACTCTTTGGGTACATATCCTGTAGTAAGGCTGAGATTGAACAGTAGTTTTATGTTTGGGTTTAGCTCTTCTTGGAGTTTATGTAGGACGCAGCGCGAGACACCGTCTGGTCCCATTGATGCTGTGTTTTTTGCTTTGGAGAGGGCAGCTCTTACATGAGGATCTGAGATGTCAGGGGGGCAGCACTCTGCTGGGATAAATATTTGCCCTTTTGGTGGGGAGGGGGAGAGAAGTTTGCGCTGAACCTGTCAGCTAGGATGTTGGCAATGTCTGTGGGTTCGGTGTATTTTTTGTCATTTTGGACTACTTCTGAGCATATCTGGGAATTCCCACCCAGGTTCCTAACATAACTAAAGAAAGCCTTGTGATTATCCTTAGTGTCCTGTGCAATTTTTCTCTCGAAGCTGGCCTTAGACGATTTTATGAGTGCCCATAGTTTTTTGCTAATACTGATCAGAGATGCCTTCCCTTTTTGGGATTTTGCTCTATCATGTAGTAGCTTCCTCCTTCTATTGTATAGTTTGTTTATGGCTGGGGTCCACCAGACAGGACATCTGCCTTTAGAGGATTGGGTCTTGGTTTTATTTGGGATTGCATGATCCATGCATTCCTGAAGGTGTTCATAGAATGCATTTATAAAGGATTCTGCGGTCTGGGCTGTATTTTCCACAGGCCCGGGGGCTTTGAAGGATTCCACCTCAGTTTTGAGGAGTGTGAAATTTGCTTTAGAGAAGTTTTTCACTGTGGTTTTCAGGGCAGGGGGTGGAGTCGGGATGTGAATATCCAGTGAGATTAGTTTATGGTCTGATGTTACCAGTGAGGGATACACTTCTGGTCTGGAGCATAGAGTCCCCATGTTGGTGATGATCAGGTCCAGTATGTTTTCCCCTCTTGTGGGAGTGGTAACAAGTTGCTCCATAGCATTTGAGTTTATAAATTCTAGGAACCTTTGTGCTAGGGTGTTGGAGCTAGAGTAATGCTCCCAGTCTATGTTTGAGTAGTTGAAGTCGCCCAATATAATGGTGTTTGAAGAGACCTTCATATTTTCCAGTGTTCTCAGGAAGGCCGAGTGGGGTTCCTGGGTTTGGGAGGGTGGTCTGTAGCAGGCTATAAACTGGAAGGCAGTTTTACCCACTGTTAGTTGCACATGGATAGTCTCTGATGCTTCGTGCTGTGCCACCAACCTGGAGGTGTGGGTATCTTTGACGAATATTGATACTCCCCCTCCTTTTGTGGTACGGTCCAAGTTTTGGGGCCGAAAAACATGGTATGAGGTATAACCTGGTAGTGCTGGGGTGCTCTCAGGAGCCTTGAACCAGGTTTCTGTTACTGCACAGATATCGATGTTCTCCATGCTAAGGAGAGTTTCGAGTGCATGCATCTTGAGGTTTAGACTTCTGGCATTGAGTAGCATTACTCTTAGTTTCTTATCCCTTGTGATACCTATGGAGGTGGGTTTGTCTTTTGAGCCTTGCCTAAAAAAGGCACTATGGGGATAGCAAGAGCCTTTGCCAATATCCGAAAGCCCAGGGGTGACAGGTGCAAGCCGTCCCTAGCGAAGCATCGTGGTTTGTCGAGCATGTCATCCCAGGCTGACAGGCATTGGATCCCCTTTGAATGACACCAATACTTAAGCCATTTGTTGAA
The DNA here is from genome assembly GCF_019279795.1 of Protopterus annectens. Taxonomy (NCBI): domain Eukaryota; kingdom Metazoa; phylum Chordata; order Ceratodontiformes; family Protopteridae; genus Protopterus; species Protopterus annectens. The sequence goes on along the minus strand of NC_056744.1, from coordinate 895,009,345 downwards.
ATTGATCATCTTGTCTTCATATTGTGGCATCATTCTTGGTGAGGGTAAGATGCTACTCAAGGTCAGGGTCATACTGGCCTGGGCTACATGCTCAGAGAGCTCCTCTATGTCTCTTTTCATGTATTCCAGGGAGGTACGTCTCAGGTCATTCACACCATCATGGACAATGACTGAGTCATATTTGTACTTGCCTTGGAGTGACCTGAGTGCTTGTGTTATGTGGCGGATCCTAGCGCCCAACAGGCAGCTCACCATGACCTTCTCCTTGTTCAGCCTGGTGATCGGGACGTCAGTGTGCTGGACAATAGAGTCACCTATTACTAGTGTATCAGGTGTGTTGTTTAGCCTTAAGGGCTGTGACTGTTCGGCACACTGGCTTTGTGAGCTATGTGTTGCACGTGTTTTGTTTTGGGGTAGCGGTTGCTTGGGTGTCTGCTTTGGAGGTCTCTGCTGCTTAGGCAGATTTTTATTTAGAGCCTCCGAGTATGTTTTTGTGTGTTTATGTGTTTGGTTTGCTGTCGCGGTAGGTCTATGTGAGACTGGAATTGTAGTGAGTGTGGTTTCCTTCTCCTCCTGACTGGTTTCGCCAGTACTGAGTTGAGAGAGCTTAGCCTCCAGTATGGCTATATGGTTGCATCTCTCACATGTGTTGGAATTTGTTGGGAGGAGGAGAGGGTTGTCTGTGTACATGAGGCAGTTGTAACATTGCCTCAAGATTCCCAGATTCACCAGCTGGACCGGAGAGGAGATTGACAACTGACCTTTGGACATGCTAGAATAGCATTAGGAATTCCTTTATAACTGAAAAAAAAGGGCCAATGGGGAACGAGGTACTCAAGGGGAGTTTGTGAGGGTGTAATGCTTTTAATATTTTAGTGCTGACTTACATAATTGCTTTAGTGAGCATGTGCCAGGTAACTTAAATGCAATGTGTTACAGGTAACTTAAATGCAAAAACGACAAACAGTAACTATCTTTCAAGTGAAACAAGGAAATAAGTACAGTAAGCAATGCAGATATCACTAGGGATCCACAGAAGCACTGAAAAGCCGCGTTTTAGGTGGAATTAGTGTTTCAGGGAAATAACAAGCAAACAAACGAGCAGCATACAAATAAAGCTAGATTCAGCAGGCCTGGATCTAGTCTATGCTACAGCAAACAAGGTGTACCAATTTCAGTAAGAAACAGTTCAAATGCAGGCACTATAAGCCTTTAACCAGAAATTCCCAGCTCAGAAGGGCAGAGTCCAGCCTTTCCTCCCACAAGAGTGCAGACCACGAACCTTCTTAATGTAAAATAACTGGCCTGAAGCCCAAGTGCTTAAACCATAACTAATACACTTTTAGAATAACAGACACTGAGCCCTCAATCAGCAGTTCACAACTTAGAAGGATGTAAGCTACCTGTCCTGCCACCACAGTGCAGGCCACAAGCCTTCCTAATGTAAAACAACTGGTCTGAAGCCCAAGTGCTTAATCCAAAAGACTTAGAATGATAGCTACACTTTAATCAAGTTACTACCAAGCAGTAATAAATACAATTGAATACTTTAAAGAATGCCTGGATTAGTGCTCAAGTTATACAAACAAAGCTAGATTCAGCAGGCCTGGATCTAGTCTATGCTACAGCAAACAAGGTGTACCAATTTCAGTAAGAAGCAGTTCAAATATGCAGGCACTATAAGCCTTTAACCAGAAATTCCCAGCTCAGAAGGGCAGAGTCCAGCCTCTCCTCCCACAAGAGTGCAGACCACCAACCCTTTTAATGTAAATTAACTGGCCTGAAGCCCAAGTGCTTAAACCAGAATTAATACACTTTTAGAATAACAGACACTGAGCCCTCAATCAGCAGTTCCCAACTTAGAAGGATGTAAGCTACCTGTTCTGCCACTACAGTGCAGACCACAAACCTTCTTAATGTAAAACAACTGGCGTGAAGCCCAAGTGCTTAAACCAGAATTAATACACTTTTAGAATAACAGACACTGAGCCCTCAATCAGCAGTTCCCAACTTAGAAGGATGTAAGCTACCTGTCCTGCCACCACAGTGCAGGCCACAAACCTTCCTAATGTAAAACAACTGGTCTGAAGCCCAAGTGCTTAAACTAAAAGGCTTAGAATGAGTTACACCAAGCAGTAATAAATACAATTGAGTACTTTTAAGATGACGCAAAAGCAAAATAAAGTAGGAAGAAACACAAATACAGTAAAAGCAGATTTTTTTTTTTTTTTTTTGAGTGAGCAAATGAGATGGGCCCAGGAGTTACAGGACAGAAACAAGTGCAAATGCAGGCCTTCAAATCAGAAAGTTGAGAGAGATGGAAGACCGCCCAAATGGCCAATAACTACAAATTCTGGGCCAGAACCACTCCTTATGTGGTAGACAGGTTACCTAGTGCTTACCACTCCCACTGATAAGCTAGAAGGCTTCCCTCCAACACAGAAAGGCTTGGGGGCTCAGAAGCTTACAAATAGTCCTGGATACAGCAAATCTGTATCTGGAACACTAATTACAGGAAAGGTAGGAAACAGGCTTACAATTTTTTTTTCAGAAAAGTAGCAAAAACAGTAGTAAAAACAATTCACATGCAGTGCAAGCTGGCACACTTGAGTATGTAGCAATATTAGTCCACACACAGTTTGAAAAAATGTAATTAAATTAAAAAGGACTAAAAGCAAGTGCAGAAAGGGTTTATTAGGTAGAATGCGGTAAAGAGATGGGACTGGGGGAGTGTCCTAAATCAAATCTACAGTGGGGCAGGCACTGCAAAAGCCACCAAATTTAAACTACTACCAGAACAGGGAGGGGGATGGGGAAAAGTTTCAACAGAGATGTGAGGAATCAGAGTGCAAATTATAAAACCCAAAAAATATATACTGATCGCTGTATATTTGCAGAACACTAAGACAACAGATATCTAAGCAGCAATTTATCTCTATAATACAGAATAATACAGAAAAATATACTCAGCTCTATATATTTGCAGAAAGTCTTGTAAGGCTGTTCCACTTTAAATGCAGATTGCTGCTATTAACAGTTCATATTAAGGGAACCTTGAGTTAACAACACACAAGCAATAAATGTGTGTATTGTACTTGAATATGTGATGTGGATGGTGTGGTGTTTGTAATGGCAATCTCCTCTTTGTCAGGAGCACTGACTATGGTGCTAGAGAGCATGGATACCAGGTTACTGATAAAGATGCATTTTTCGCACGTAGAAGAATTATGTGCTAGGAGAAGAGGGTTGTCAGTGAGCATGAAGCAGTTGCTATACTGTCTTAGTATGCCCATGTTGACCAGCCTGACAGGAGAAACAAGATAAGACCAGTGGTTGTATGAACTATAAAAATCCTTTTTTGTCAATAATATCCTAATATATTTCTGGCTGTAGCAGTATTTCTTCCTAAAATTAGGCAACTCATCTTTTTTGATTTATAACACCCTATAGATATATATATATATATATATATATATATATATATAGAGAGAGAGAGAGAGAGAGTGAGAGAGAGAGTGTGAGATAGAAAAATAATATGTTATAATGCAATAGAAGCAAGGCTTGGCTGTTATCATCAGTGTACAACATAAACACTGTTAATGTAAACTTTACAATACATCTAAAGAATGTGTGTTTTTGTCTGTGTGCATGAGTGTGTGTGTGTGTGTGTGTGTGTGTGTGTGTGTGTGTGTGTGTGTGTGTGTGTGTGTGTGTGTGTGTGTGAGTGAGTGAGTGTATGCGCGCACACATCTGGAGGGAGGGTGGTGATATAGTTATCAAGGAACAGCTTAGCACATTTAAGTATATTGTACCTCCTCTACTTTAATCTCAATTAACCCATTAGCACATTACTAAGATAGTCTTAGGTAATACAAAGATGCATATTGCATGTACTTTCTACTACAAAGCAGGCAATAACTGATAAATGAAAGAGAATAATAGATCAGCTGTAATGTACTTACCTTGGTTGGAGACCTCAATATGTTGCTGGCTCAGACGGTGGCAGACAAAGTCCAGAGCTAAATAGGGACACATCTCAACAGAGTCAGGGACAAATCCAGAAACAATCAAGGACAATCACGGATACTTTTAAAAATATTAGTACTCTTAGCTCTAAGATAATATGGATTAATACACATTTTCTGAAGTAAAAGAAGTGTTTAACTTTAATTATTATTTATTAAGTTTAACTCACTGCCATGTCTCCAAAATCATCAGATTTAGGGGGGATTAAGAGGAACAGAGCTAAAATGTGTGACAAAATCATGGACTTCCCTAAAATCAGGGACAGTTGAGGGGTTTGGTGGCAGAACAAATGCCAAATTTCACAATCAGACATATTTGTATTACCTAAATAGTAAACCAGTCAGCCATCTATCATGACACAACTTCTAAATCCCCTCACTGGCAGGCTGCCATCTATCATGACACAACTTCTAAATCCCCTCACTGGCTGGCTGCCATCTATCATGACACAACTTCTAAATCCTCTCTCTGGCAGGCTGCCATCTGTCACAACACAACTTCTAAATCCCCTCACTGGCTTGCTGCCATCTATCATGACACAACTTCTAAACTCCCTCACTGGCTGGCTGTCATCTGTCATGATACAACTTCTAATTGCCTTCACTAGCTGGCTGCCATCTATCCATCTACAGAACATCTGTAGCACTTCTAAGGCCCTATCTGTTGATTCCTCTGTCTAATGCATCTAATTATCCAAGATGAATTTTACCTTCCTCTGAGGACTATTCTGTGCTGTGACTATTCAAACCTGCGTATATGAGACCTTAAAGCTAATAGTACTCTTGCTAGCAGTGGTTCTTTGGATAAGATTGCCAAGAGATTGGCCAGAAAGTATAGCGCATTGTCTGATACATTCCTTGTGCTGATGGATAAAAATCAGACAATTGTTATCAAAAGAATTAAATGTGTGCCATGTGGGTACCTTTTTCTTTAGCTGTGTGAAAAAGGCAAAAAATGGCCTTCTCGGGAAATGGTATAAAGTGAATTTTCCTACCCCCATCCCCATTTAGTGCAAATTAAAACTCAATTCCTTCTAAAGGTTTGCAGTTATCACTCTGTTCCAGGGAAAGTGGGCAGTAATTGTGCCAGCTGCAACAATTAGTCTGATGGGCTGCTTATGTGCACTTGCTCTTGATCTCTGCATTATCCTAGCTAAAAAGAAATCCATTTTTTCTTTTTTTCTTTCTTCCTTTCTCTTTCCTTCCTTCTTTTCTTTGCATGACTAGTTGTGTTAATGGATATAAATATTTTAATAGTAAATTTGGATATATAGGTATTTAGTCCTAAGTAGTTTGAGAATTTTCCTTCATTGTCCAGTCTGAAAATGGGCCTCAGCCTGAAGGACAGTCCCTGAAAATGACAAATCATTTATGATGAAACAATGAATGAATGCATTAATGAATACACAAAAGTATTAGGAGCATGTCTGAATACATGAAAGTTGTTTGTCTTTCGGCTTTTCCCGGTTAGGGGTCGCCACATTGGAACTCCGGTCCGCTAATGATTGGCAGTAGATTCTCACAAACGCCGAGGTGCCAGCTCAATGTTCAACCTTCAACAAAGGCACACCCATTTATGCATGTTTTTTGAATGCCACCCAACCGCGGGGAGGACATGCAGACTCCACACAGAAGGCACTCCCCGCACAATACCCGAGAATCGAACGGGAGAACCTCTTGCTGTGAGACAACAACGCTACCGCTGCACCACCATGGCATCTGAATACATGAAAGTATTAGGAGCATGTCTGAATACACAAAAGTATTAGGAGCATGTCCTGAATACATGAAAGTATTAGGAGCATGTCTGAATACATGAAAGTATTAGGAGCATGTCTGAATACATGAAAGTATTAGAAGCAGGTCTGAATACACGAAAGTATTAGGAGCAGGTCTGAATACACGAAAGTATTAGGAGCAGGTCTGAATGCATGAAAGCATTAGGAGCATGTCTGAATACATGAAAGTATTAGGAGCATGTCTGAATACACGAAAGTATTAGGAGCATGTCTGAATACATGAAAGTATTAGGAGCATGTCTGAATACACGAAAGTATTAGGAGCATGTCTGAATACACGAAAGTATTAGGAGCATGTCTGAATACACGAAAGTATTAGGAGCATGTCTGAACACACGAAAGTATTAGGAGCATGTCTGAATACACGAAAGTATTAGGAACATGTCTGAATACACAAAAGTATTAGGTGCATGTCTGAATACACAAAAGTATTAGGTGCATGTCTGAATACATGAAAGTATTAGGAGCATGTCTGAATACATGAAAGTATTAGGAGCATGTCTGAATACATGAAAGTATTAGGAGCATATCTGAATACACGAAAGTATTAGGAGCATGTCTGAATACATGAAAGTATTAGGAGCATGTCTGAATACACGAAAGTATTAGGAGCATGTCTGAATACACAAAAGTATTAGGAGCATGTCTGAACACACGAAAGTATTAGGAGCATGTCTGAATACATGAAAGTATTAGGAGCATGTCTGAATACATGAAAGTATTAGGAGCATCTCCAAGTGTCAGCTACTTATTCTTTTGGATAAAGTCAGTTGCTCAAAGGCTCCTTCACACATATTTGACTAATTTGTGATTGCCTCACCCATCTACAATCATAAATGAATGAAAACTTCTGAAAGTGAAAAATATTCAAAAGTGAAATACCCACACACACAAAAAAAAAAACATTTCTGAAAGGTTCATACCACATTGCAACTCCTGATGTAGTTGGTGGGATCCACACTCCCCTGTTGCTTATATATACCAATGTTGAGGTTCTGCAGTCTTGAGAATAAGCAGAATTCTAAAATGCACTGGAAATCTGACCTTCCAGGGAAAAGCTAGCCAGATTGCACACTAGTGATCACACAAGTGAGTGTTGATCAGTAGTGTTTTGCAAACAAATATGGCTCCTAGATAAAATGCATCTGGCAGCTCTAGAGGTCCTCCATAACTGTTGTACTCTCTTATCTTTCCTTCTGCAGAAGTAAGGTGTCACTCTCTGGAAACTCGCTCTTGTTAATTTTGCTGCTAGCTAGGTTTATCTGTTGATATTTCCAGCTCTTCAACTATCTGTGTTCTGCACTTAAATTCTTTGCAAAATGTGCTTACCTCTTTTCTGACTGCATTTTCCAAAGTCTTTGTAAAACTTGCAGTCAATTAGCAATTAATAGGCAAACTTCTTTATCTGCCTAAAGATAGACATGGGACAAATACAGCTCTGATTCGTCTCACAGTTCATGTCACCAATGCCATTGACAATGAAGAGCAAAAAGAAAAGGCATTTATTGTCATTGCCAAAGTCGTTGATATTAAACCTTATTTTCAGAATCTATACGCTCCCAGTCATTTTGCTCTGTTTGCAAGAGGGTGGCAAATTGTATATAAGCATTAGCAAGTGGTTTCACCCCCCCCCCCCCAAAAGTGAATGTTAGAGCCCTTGAACGATCTTTAAAAAACGTTTCACTTCATGTTAACACTCTACATGAGTATATTAATCTATACATCAGTATCATAGATCATGTTAATTTGAACCTGAGCATGAATTTCCAGATGGTCAATAACTGGAGAACTGACTTAGTTTTTTGTCAAAATCAATAGGATTCAATCTGCATTGTTTGGCTCTTGTTGCAAGAAATGAAAACAAAATAAGATCTCTTCTAGAAGCTGAAGCTGATGGTTGATAAAGTTAACTAGTATGAAACTATGCACTGTACAACATAAACACAGTTCCTGGGAGGCTGAGTATTTTTGTATTTGTCTTTAATTTATAAGTAAGTAGTTTCCAGATGGGATGCTTTCTGTGTGGACTATGCATGCCTTCTCTGCATTTATGTGGCTTTTCTACAGGTACTCTAGTTTCTTCCCACATTCCGAACACATGCAGAACGCAGTAAGGACTTTATCTTATCTGTAGGTATGAGTGTGTGCTAAACAGAAGAAAGAAGTGGCAACCTGCTTTCATTTCCCCTTTCCCTAGTAAACGCCATGGCTGGAGGTGGTTGTCTGCTCAATCACTCTAGCAGTTGGCTGCTACTCTTCAGAGAAAGAGAGAGAGAGAGATACCACACGTTAGATGATCATCAGTCATGACTTGGGCATAAACAAGAGTACAATTCAGGAAACAGCAGAACAATTCATTTAAGACAACAGTAATGCAAATGTGAGGTGGCACTGCAGTGCAATGGTTAGCATTGCTGCATTCTAGTACTTGGCTCTGCAGTTTGGTTTGTGGTTGTGCTCTGCAGTCTCTATTGAATCTACATATCTTTTCTGTGTCCTCATGGGGTTTTGTACCTCTGCTCTTCTTTCCTCATCTGTTCCAAGGATGTGCGTAGACAAGGAATCATTGAATCCCTAATTGTTCACAGGCATGTGTGTGCCATATGGCAGTGTGTGTGTGTGTGTGTGTGTGTGTGTGTGTATGGTTGTATGTGAGTGCATGTATGGGTATGGGTGTGGTGTGTATGCATGCATATGTGTGTCCATGTATGTGAGAGTGTCTGCCTGTGTCCTGTCCTGTGAGGGGTTGGTCACCTGTTCAAGATGATTTCCATTGCCCTGTTTCTACTAAGTACTGGGATAAGTTCCAGCTACCCTATAGCCCTGTACTGCATTAGATGAGGGTGAATGAGTAAAACAAATACAAATAGAGCTACTCCAAGACTGGCAACAAGAACTGATCTTCCCATGACCTATTTTGTCAGCAAGAAAGATCCCTGAACCACTATCATTGAGGTTCATGTATTTTACCACACAAAGAGTTTAATGTGTCAAATCCACATAAGGAAAACTGAGACATCTTAGAAATCTTTGGGATGAGAGACAATTGTCTTTAAATAACTCCCTTCCTTTAATTCCTGTTTATTCCATGGAAGAGATTTTTCCAAGCATCATCTGCATTCCTGATGCACTAGTCTTTGGATGCAATGTTTATTTGATTGTATTTGTTATCTGGATATGTCTAACAGTTTATTTTTATACTTTTGAATATAACCAGTTTAGATATTTCTTTTGCTGAAAATTAGTTGGGCCATCATATTTTTTAAGCAAAATATTATTCTGTATTTTATGTTTTCCAGTTGTGAGAAGTAATGCTAAAGGCAACATTTGTCAGTTTGCTCTTACTCCAAATGATCTTCAACTGCTGGAAATAATATTTTTCAGGTGATGCTGACAATGATGTTAGTAGAGTAAATAATGGATGGTGGGAATGCAATCTTATTAAACTCATCAGCTTCATAACTTATGTATGCCAACCTATTGTCTTCAGAATGCTGCTGTCTCTGTTTTGTCTATCAACACCAAACTTATTTTTCTTTCTCTGAGTTCTGATTCTGAATTTTGATAATGTGCTCTAACAGAGCCAAATTTAATAAGATTGCATTCTCATCATCCATTATTTACTTTACTAAAATCATTTTCAGTGTAGCCTGAAAAAATATCATTTCCAGCTGTTGCAAATATTGAAAATCCATCCCTAGTGTCTCAGGCAGAGAGAATCCATGCATCATTTTACTATCACTAGATAATGTGCCTCATAAATACTGAGAATCATTGGGGTATCATAATTGCATTCGTTCCCCACTCCTCAATGGAGATGGTAACATAATTAGTTGTTTGTCCAATTAACATCAACAACAAATTGAGCATGTTCCAAGGCATAACTTTGAAGCATACAACTTTAAAAGTTTGCTGGATGGCAAGCATCTTAAACCCTACCAATTAAATATACTAACTCCAAAACTGCACAATACAACTGTTTCCTGTTGCAAAACAACACAGTGCAAAAATCAGACTTTCTTACCAGCACAAATTTAGTAAAAGTACAATTAGTTTATGCAGTTTAAATAATAGAAAATTGCCACTTCCCTGGTAGTAGAGGGATCAGAACGGTCATGTTGACTAAACACAGACACAGCAGGAGATTTGTTGCACAGCTCACTGCAGCCCTTTAAAGTACAGCAGAAGGATGTGTAAGATACTGCAATTTAAACATACAAAGAAAAGCTATACAGCCAATCAAATTAAACCATTGTTCCTTAGGATAAGAGCATGCTCAAAGCACCAATAAATTACTTCATCCAACAAAGCAGCACTTATTGTAAAAGCAGACATTCTTTCCAGCACAAATTTAGTAAAAATACAATTAGCTTAGCAGTAGAGGGACTGGTAGAAATATCAAGTTTAGTAAATACAGACACATTAGGAGACCTGTTGTACAGCTTTGTGCAGCCCAGCAAAATAGACTGTAGCAGTTTAAATGACAGAGCAGAGTCAGGAAACAAGTTAATATGTGATAATTTTTGCAATTTTCTCAAAAAATAGCAGGCATTTTTTTATCTTAATAGTAAGTGCTAGCTTGCTGTATATTTGAGTCTTCTGGGTTTAAAGACTCAACACTTCAGAGACAAATTATGATTTTCTGTTATTTATTTAGATATCACTTCCTTTGCTGTAGGAACTTTGTAGAAAACTAATGAAACAATTGTTCTCTTTTTTTTCTTTCTTTTTTCACAGTGTGGCAAGGTATTAAATTATAGCAATCCTTTTATTCTGTTCCTGTTCTTGTTAACATTTACTGGAGCCACCATAATGCAATGTTTCCTGTTGAGCGTTTTCTTTTCCAAAGCAAATTTGGCAGCCGCTTGCAGTGGAATAATCTACTTCACTCTCTACCTTCCACACATTCTCTGCTTTGCTTGGCAAGATCGAATCACTAAGGATATGAAAGTACTTGTGGTAAGTAAACTGTTTTGATTTTAGACAAAACAAAATGCAGGCTACCTCCTTTAAATTAGCAGACTTGAAAAATATCTTTTATTGTAGAGCTGTCACTGTGAAAGCAATGCTCAAATAGTTAAGTGACCCATCATTCAGAACCTAGGAATCACAGCTGTGAGGGGATGCAAATGATAATACCATTCTGAAGAATTTACAATATGTTTTACATATAGATGCATATAATCATAGATTTTTACCAAGCATATAGCCTGACGGAAAATTGAAAAGTTAATCCACATCACTTGATGTTGGTGAGAGAATGAATAGCCCCATATTAAGTATATAATCTCACCATATCCTAGGTGTAAATTTTTGATCATGAGTCCAGTCATCTAGATTGCTTTTAAAGGTTGCCAGGGAAATACTCTGTTAGGTATGTAAAAGGAGACTATTCCAGAAATTGCAATACACTGAATTAGTTGCACATTGCAACCAGCTGGTACCGCTGACTTGCTGGTATAGGCATAGGTCTCTAGTGCAGATATTTGCCTTACCACTAGTTCTGTTTAGGAGAAGGAATTCAAAGTGTGTGGGGTCATTCATAGTACGAATGTCTTAACAGAAATCTCCTATTAGAGGCCCATATCAGCCAAAAAGAGGGCTTGGGATTGTCTTCTATCAGAGTGGCTAAGGACAAATATCTTCCGATAAGGAAAGGTTCAGACGTCTGAGTTTAGTTTACGTGCTCAGTGAGGCACATACCAAAGGCAAGTGACTGACATAATAAAGGAGCAATAAACCAGGACTTTAGCTTCTCACACCCTCAAAGACGTATCATGAAGGCTAACCTGTACAATATAGCAGGCTTTTCTAACAGTGAGAGAGATTTGATGAAAAAAGAAAAGTGTGTTATCAATATATACACAAGTCCTTGATAACTGTGCAAAGTTGTCTGTTTTACAATAGTGATGCTAGATATACTGAATTTCTTTGTGTTGAGGATAAGCTCTTGATTTACACACTAAACATGTATGTAGTCCGGTCCTTTGTGAATAATTTGACTATCAGAATGGGAATTTATAAATACCCAGTTTGCAGTCATTAGCATACTATATTAGCCACAGTCCTTTGATATGACCTTTCATACATATGTGATTGGCTTTAGTTCTTCCATGCATTCAAGCCTTAAGGAAAATGAAGGGAACATTCTATATTCACCAGATGCTATGTCACCTCAAGGCAGATTCCCTGTGAGCCACAAACTGAGCTATGTGAATTCCAGCTTACCCTAAACAAAACAAATTATCAGTTTATAGCTTTCTATAAGATACCCATCATGTCCCCAGATGACCATGAGAGACTCCTAAAGTTACCCTATGAAACATCCATAATGAAAAATATCTTCATGTTAGGTGATTTCAGTTATCCCTTGGTAAACCACTACACTTATATGACAAAAGCTGTTTATATGTGAAGATGGACATAATAAATGATCACTCACAAGAACAATTCATAAAACAAGCCACAAGGGAATGAAGCATTCTAGACATTGTCTTTACCGACATAGCTCCCACATGTACCACTCCTTTCATATCTCCATCCCTGGTAAGAACTGACAACAAATTATTTAATGTGTCAAACACCAGCCAAGTGAACAAATCTGAATTTAATGAATTTAAATGAATAAACCCACTCAAGCTCTATGATGAACACTCAAAATTTGACTTGAATATCACCAATCCCTTTGTATCCTCATTTGCTACTTATGCAATGGAGTTCTGCTGCTACATGGAAAAGTATATAGATGTGGCTGGCCCTAATAAAAACAAATTTAAAGGGAAATTCAAAAATAAACCACCCTGGTGGTCCAGCAGTATGAATAGACTCTATAATAAAAAGGGAAAACACTTCTAAAGTCCTGTGACAGCTATAAATATGCACACATTAAAGACTCTATCAAAAGGAAGGGCAAATAATTAAAAGCTACTATTAGGAAGGTCAGTGACAAATGAAAACAGAAACTTATATCTGAAGCCCAAAATAGTTATAAATCCTTTTTTAGTTACATCAGGAAAATTAAGAAAATCTCCTAGCAGTATGCTGAATGAATCCAAAATGGCGTCACCTACTGTGACCTAAAATACATAGTGAATATACATGGAGATAAGTGTAGCGCTAACTTTACTCCTTATTTATTTTTATTTATTTCATTTGTTAACCGGGTAATGTCCAACTGGGCATGAGGCATATTTTCAGCGAAGGCCCGGGGAGAAAAGCTTCTTGCATACAGTTGAGACAAATTAAAACATACTGAACAAACAAAGTGACAAACATTAATAGTATTTACAATGCACAATGTAAATCCTGTGTGGTAATTTAAACTATATCAGTAATTAATAAAATTTACAAAACTGGCACAGTTTGAGATGGTAATCTAAACTATAGCATTAATTAACAACATTTACAAAAATGGCACAGTTTGAGATGGAAATAACAGCATGAAATAGTAGTAAACAGTGTGCTACAGTTTGACAAGATAAAGAAATGCAGTCACCATAACAGCTGTAAGACCATGTAGTATTAATGTTTATATTGCCAATTGAGAGAGTGTTGGATCAAACAGATTTCAGCAGATACGAATTGTAGTTGTGGGTGAGAGGTATTTTAGGGAGGAGGGAGGGAGTAGTGGGAGGACTAGCCTGGGGTATGACAGGAGCAGAGCCAGTGCTTTTCTAGATGTACCTTGAGGAGGTGTTTGAACTCATGAATGTTAGGGTTTTTAGCTATAGGTTGAGGAAGAGTGTTCCAGAGTTTGGCAATTTTATGAGTAGAGGGCGGTGCCTTGTGTGTTATGGGGTAGAGTAATCTTTAATATTAGTTTATTAGAGGATCTAAGTGGTCTAGGATTTATGTTAGGTTGGATTAGGTTATAGTGAGTGCCAGGCAGTTTGGTTGGTGAATTATTTTGTGGGCTATGGACAGATGGTGTAGAGTTTGAAAGTTTGGGAGTTCTAACTATTTGAGTTGTGAGAGTACTGAGGAGTGGTGGGTTCTGTAAGGGTAGCCTGTAGCAAATTTGGCAATTTTGTTGTAGCAGGATTCTAGGTTATTTAGGTCTGATTTACATATGTTTGTAAATAATGGGGATCCGTAGAGGAGTGTGGAAAGTAGTTGTGTGCAGGCAGTGGCTTGTCTGGCACTATCTGTAAGGTACGGTTTAATTCTATATAGGGTGCCTAGTTTGGCATGGACTTTTTTGATGGTGAGGGATATGTGGCTATCGAACCATAGGTTTTCATCAATTGTGACAGCTAGAAGTTTGGATTGGTAAGTGGGCTCAATTTTGGTTCCGTTTGTGGATAGGATTGTAAGTGGGGACTGGCATATTTTGGGTTTGTTATAACTGAAAACAATTAACTTGGTTTTGTTAGGGTTTAGTATGAGTTGATGGCTAGTGAGGTAATTTTCTATATATTGGAAAGATTTTTGCATTTTTGTTTGTAGGTCCTGGGGGGTGTAGGGGCTGACCAGATAAGTGTGGAGTCATCGGCGTACTGGACTATGGAGGCTAGTTGGGTTGCAGAGCTGAGGGTATTAGTAAAAACAGTAAAGAGTAGGGGGCCAAGTATGGATCCTTTGTGTACTCCCACATTGATGGGAAGAAGGGGGGACAGAGTGTTTTCTCATCTGGTGGCTTGCTGATGGCTAGAGAGAAAGCTATGGAACCAGGAAAGGGCAGATGTGGTGAGGCCATGGGATGCCAGTTTGTTTAGTAGGATTTGGTGGGAAACAGTAGCAAAGGCTTTTGACATGTAAAGGAATATGGAGGAGACAATTTGGCCTTCATTCATGAGACATTGGATGGTGTTTGTGAAAAATAATAGGGCAGTGCGAGTACTATGTTTTGGCCTAAAGCCATGTTGAGTGGAGGAGAGGAGGTTGTGTGTGAGGAGGTGGGAGAGGAATTAGGAGTGAATACATTTTTCCAATATTTTAGCTAGCAGGGAGAGGATGGCTATGGGACAGTAGTTAGAGCTTTTGAGAGTCCCCCTTTGTGTACGGGAATGATGTGAGATATTTTCCATAAATAGCGGACATATTGCTCAGAGACTGAGCAGTTGATCAGGATTGATATGGGATAGGCTATTGTGGTGGCGGCAAGTTTAAGGAATTCATTGGGTAGTTGATCTGCTGCTAGACAGCAGGGTTTGAGTTTGGAAAGGAGTGATTTTATGTAATTAGTATGAATAGGGGTGAAAGAGAAGGGGGTGGGGGAATCTGAAGGGGGAAAGGGTACAGTGAGAGGTTGACTAATCTGATTACTGAGAAGTGATGTGATTGAGTTAATAACGTGTGTATTAAATTGTGTAGCTATTGGGTCTGTTACCTTGGAGTTGGCTGGTGGGGAGGGGTTGGGGTATAGCCTGGGTTGAGAAGATTGTTAATGTATCCCTAAGATCATAAAATAACATTTTAAATGTGCTATCAAAAAATAAAACAAAAAAATGCCACTTTCGTGGGTTCAGACAACTTACCTGCATCCATAAAAAATAGTGCCAAGCATTCCCATGGGGAATCCCTCCCGACCTTTTTTAATTTAAACTTAACCACAGGGTATGTCCCCAAAGTTTTAAAAACTGCCACTGTAATACCCCATCATAATGGGAAACCCCACAGCAGACTCCAGCCTTTAGGCTAATTTTGTAAGGCCCTGTAACACATCATTCTGACTTCATAAACTGCAGTATCAAAAATCTCATATACTTGGACCATCAGTAGTTTTGTTTTGTCAAGGAGAGGTCATGGTCTACTTAATTTAGTAAACTTCTTTGATAAGGTTACAGAGGCAGTAGACAGTGGTTACTTGGTCCATGTGGCCTATATAGATCTTGCCAAATCACTTGACACCATTCCCATACTGATATTGTAAATAAACTAAGAGACTTACATGTAAATCTTGATGTGGTAAAATGGATATCAAGCCGACTGAAAGTTAGATGCTAGATAGTTAATGTAGCAGGTGACTCCACCTTAAGCAAGTAGTTACTAGTAGTGAACTGCAGGGCTCAGTTCTGGGACCACAACTTTTTATCATATAGATCTCTGGCATCCATACTATAAACCCAGACCTATGTCTAACGAAGTTTGTTGATGACTCCAAATTGGGGGTTATTGTCTGATCAACTTTTGATATGGCATCACTACAACAAGAAATAATCCTTGCAAACCAATGGTTTACCAAAAAAGGAATAAAATTAAATGGAAAGAAGTCCATTCTTGACACATTTGGTAAAAAAACTCTCATCTTCAGCTTACAATATAGACAGCACTCTATGCCAAACTGATGTGGTGGTCAGGCAGCTTGGCATCTTGGCTGATAATTCCCTCTCCTTCAGTATCCATGTAGCATCAGTGGTCATACACTCCTTCTGTTTAACACAACTAATATCTAAGTGTATCTCATTTAGGTCAAAATAAGTAATCATCCCTCCATATTCTGCTCTAGTTATACCCAATGTCCCCTTTGGTATGTACCTACCCAGACATGTCACACAGTTAGAAAGACCCTAGCATTTCCTAATTAAAAAGCTTACTGGTCTAAAATCCTTCTCTACAAAGACAGTCTTGAAGCCCTGTTTCTATATACTCATGCAGGGAGTTATGTCTTGCATTTTGTACCATTAAGAATCCAGCCCTCCTTCATTTCTGCAAGACAAACAGATCCATACTCACTAGAACTCAGGAAATTAATCTCTACTAACATAAAACACACTGTAGGGATAGATTTACTACCCACTTACCCATGCTTGGAATTTATTGCCTTTAGATGTTAAACAGGGTAACACCCTCACATCCTTCAAAACAAATCTTGATGCTTGGATGGGCATTTGCAAATTCAACCGTGACTTGACTTGCTTTGCCTTTCTAGAAGTGGGTGGTACATAATGAATGTAGGAATTGGCAAGGCACAGATTATATCATGGTATACTTGCCTTGTAATTGTTATGATCCATGATTCTATGACCCTAAAGATGCCACGAGCCACATCATAGCCTTGTGAGACACCACTGCTGATTTTTTTTTATCTAGAACAAATACTTCCAATAATCATGGGAAACAGGTTAATAATTAAAAGGAGATGGCTTATCACAAGGACACGCACATAATTCTAACATTAACAGCCATGGTTAAGATGCATAATTCTGACTTCTAGGTTTTCATGTTGCCTATATATGTAATATTGAATGGAAAGTATCATTTGGCTTAACATATCTACTAAAGTCATCAATTTCTCAGCACAACTAATACAATCAGATAATATTGAAAAGTGAGTCTGATCTAGTAACAGTATTTTGAGCAGTCTGTGATACAGAAATTCCCAATAACTGTCAGCAAGACATATAAATCTCTGAAAAAGTAATATCACTACAGTAATGAAAAGGTTGTTATTACTGATGTTAGGTTATTGTTGTGACTTTGTTATAGGTTAGTCAAAGATATAGACGTTGCAGGCTGTCAAGATTTTGCAGAAGGAATGTATTTAAAGTAGAGGAGTATTTAAAATAACATGAAAAAGTAAGAACAAAGGATGGGAACAAACATGCTATTGATTTAGGAATACAGTCAAAGGCTGTAATAGACAGATAATAGATAATTATATACAACCAGAAAGGAGAGAGAAAGGGATGTTACAGAGAGCGGAATCAGCTCTCAGAATGCTGCTAGTGGGGGCTTAGATAAAAGTTGGAGTAAAGATGAGCAACAAAGCAAGAGGGTAAGAGCAGACAGTAGGAAGGCCAAGGGGGCAAGGGGGAGTATATGCATGTGGTAGAGTACAGCACCTAAGGGCAGGGAGCAATTAATAAAACTTTAAAAATGATGAAAACCTTATAAAAAAGTGAAGTGAGATAAAGAAGTTATGGGTTAGAAGGGTTAGAGGGACAGACAGATGTCATAAATTGGAGGATGGAAGAGCAACATAGGACTGGAAAGAATCAGGGTTGTAGGAACGGGGAATGACAGGTCAGAGAACTACTTAGAGGAAATAGTTTCTCAACCAATGTTGATCCCAGAAGGGCATGCTACAACTACTGCACTTATAACATCAAACTAGGAAGAAGAAGGTGGACCAACCATAGGCAAAGGCTATGAAACCACTAAGGGTTATGTTAGGGTGGAACTTTCAAATTCAAGCAGGTGGCAAAAGACATTTACAACTTAGGAATGGAGGGAGGGAGGAGGAATGGCTAGTTTATAACACGGAACATGGGGTGGGGTGCTATCAACCAATCAATAAAGAATACGTATAAAAAGAGATATAAAGAAAGGAGAGACATGATTTTTTTGTGGAAAATATCATTAAAACTACAGGAGGAAAATAAACCGATGAGTTTTGAATTTCTTATGTGAGAGTTTTACCATAAAGCTAGACAAGGAAAATTGTGAGGGTAGCCATTCTCTTTAAAAGAGGAATGTAGGTAATCACCGAGGAAGCATAGAAGAGTGGGAATAGCATTGGCTCACATAGACAAGTAGGAGGGGGAGGTAGAAACAAGTTAATCTATACTGGCTTGACAGAGATGATAGGGAATAATTTTGGTGTGTACTAAACACAGCACTTGGTTTACTTGAGGAATGAGTATTGGTGAGAGGTACTGCAGTGAGAAATCATGGGAGAGGTAATGTTACCACTGGCTAAGAGAACTGGTTATTTGAGGAAAGGAAGTACCATGGAGAAATGAAGGATAATTTAGAGGCCTTAATGCAAGAGTGGGAACTGTGATGGCATATGGAGAGAGAAAGTTAAATTCAACCAAGAGAAAATATACCTTTACCAGGAAAAGCCTGATTCAAGAGACACCTCAATACATTATTTGGTTGAGGCCTAAAGAGGGGACAGTTGTTTAATTCAGCTTTATGTGTCAGGAGTGTGTGAGACCATGCAACAGTGATACTGACAATACATAAAGGAGAAAAAGGAGGAAGTGAAACTTGGCTGGAGCTGGACCTGGCATAAATATGTATTTTTTTTATTAAAGATATTTCAGTGATCTTAACCTAAGCATTATAAAAAATCTTAGCTCACAACAGACAAAATTAAAAAATCACATAGGTGAAAAATAAAGTCAAAACAATTAAAAATGACAGTTATAAAAGAAAAGGAACTGCTTGGGCAGGAGGCACCAAAGATACCCAAGAAAACTGGTAAGGGAAGGCATAATGAGTGAGTGAGTGAGTGAGTGAGTGAGTGAGTGAGTGAGTGAGTGAGTGAGTGAGTGAGTGAGTGAGTGAGCAGTATGGATGGCACAATGTCCATTAAGTAGGTCCTGAAGAAGCAGGAAGCATTGACTGTTTTTATCAATGTCTCTGTTTTCTAAGCCTCCATTTGGTAGAGTGAGATATTGTACCCACATTGGTGTGGACATTTCTTCTTATCCCCACTGTGGTTTAGTTTTGCACTTAGTGTATTTAGAAATGCAGTAGTGTGGGGCTGCAGCAAAAATATTTTCAATTGAAGTTTTTTTCATCAATGATGAGCATTGTTGACTGTTTCATTTTTCTGTTGGAAGTAGTTCCAAAGAAAGCAACATGATGTTTAGCCATACATTCATTGGTGGTGTGTTAGAAATAAAGCAATTATATATCAAAAAGGCTGATGGGTACTGAAAGCTCAAAAGAAAGATGGAAAATATGAGGAGCTCAGACAGTTAGAAAGGGATTTCTTAAGGATCCATAAGAGGTTATGACAGGAAAGGACAGAAAAGACATGCTGGAGAAGGAAGAATTACATCTGAAAGGAGAAGTAGAGACCAAGGTAATAAGAAAGCCAGAAGTCAGTGTCATTAGCTCAACAAGAACTATACTCATGTTTGATGTTGAAGGAATAGAAGACTATGAGTTCTGTTCTCACACCTTGTGCTTGAATTCATTTTCCATTATTGACAGTGCAGTTCAGAATAAGAATGTCTTACACTCCTAAGTGTGCCATGCTTTTCATGAAATGTTAAACACAGGTCCCATTTACCTGAGCTGATGTCATCTCATGGGATGCAAAGGATCCCATGTCAGTAATTGAAAAGAGTAGGAGTATTTTATTAAAAACATTATATTTACAGTTCATTTTTTTAAAAAAAAACAATCACATATATAGAACATTTAAAAACAACACAAAATGCACCACTTTCTACTCTCAACGTTTTGCCATAACCAGAACTTAAATTTTGCCATAATAATACTCAGTTCACTCTTCTTGTTGTACAATAATTTCCCTACATCTAAATTTCCAGTTGCCAGACACAAGAAAAACAATAATTCTTAACTATATTTTACTCTAGATTCATAATATACCTCATGCAATATAATAATAAAATTGGTTTGTATCAATTTATTTTTTTCCATAAACATTTAATTCCTATTCAAACCTTCCCTGTTCCTATACATTAAAACATCTTCTGCAGATTCTTCTTTTCTGCAGATATGACAGTTTGTTCTCTAAATAGTATAAAACCATTTGTTGTCAACATATTCAACAAAAATATCACAAGAAATATTCCCAGTCTTTCATTTATTTTGCCTATTGCTTGTTTAATGCTTTCTTACAAATTTTCTCATAGATGTACATAAAAGTGTTTGTGATTTCCTCAAGTTAATGAATCTTTACCTGTGGTATGTTTTCTAACTTAGCTGTCTATATCAACACTTTCCTATAATACTCACTAACTTTCCCTTTTATTTTTACATCTTTCATTTTCTTTTTCTGAGTTATTCCCTCAAAAACCAAGCAAAACTGAAAAATGCAACCATCCACCCCCAAACATATACAGTATATGCCAACTCTGAGATTGCCATACCTTGGAGAAAAGGGAATATTCCAAGAAATGGCATCTCAGACTTAATTTGTGTAAGTCCAATCTTTCGGTCATTCAGTCTCCATGTTCTGGGACTCACTCTTTCAAGTGGTTGCCAGCAATGCTTTCCGTACAAACTTTCATTTTCCTTCTGTACCCTTCTCAATGCCAGAACAAGCTGCAATGATGTTAACAATGCTACTGGATTTTATAAACCCAAATCTCTATTCTCTTGTGTTCTACAAAACTCCTCTTTTATGTGGATTTTGCCTTGACTCATAATTATACTAAAACACATTTCCAACAACTCTATTTTTCCTTTTTTATTTTGAAACATACACACTCTACCCAAATACAGTAACTTGCCTATCAATGTGAATGTAATAAATAAACTTTATTTTGAAAAGTCAACCTAAATACTTTGCCTATTTGGACATTTTCCTCAATTCTTTTTTCTCCTCGTTGTTCTTTATCACTTCCTGACCCACCACAACAGTACTTCTGGTACCTCAGTCATACTCCCTGTGAAATAAATCTCTCATACTTCTAACATATCTCCACCTTCTTTACATTTTTTGTTATTCAGTCTCAAACCTACATAACCCAAAGACTTTCCACAACTTTCACCAGTTCTGTCACCTATCCCCTACTCCCTACTGATACTATGAAATCACCCCCATAATCTAATGCCAACAGTGACTCAGTTGTCTCTTATATATAATACTAACTTTTTTGACTTTCTTCTCCACATGCCCTGTTATTACATTAACCAGGAACTCAAAGCTATCTCACTCATTAGACAACTCTGACATACTCCTTTTTCCATTCTGACCCCCACCAACTTACTTCACCATTAACCAGTGCTGTACACAAGTAAGTATGGTGGGGGATGAGGAAAGAGTTTAGAAGTGGAGATATTTTATATACATATTTTGATAGAGTGACAGATGTAAAAAAAAAAAAAAAAAAAAGAAAAGAAGAAATATGTGGATAATAATTTATGGCATGGTAGTCATTACGGGGGAATTTATATCTGTCTGTTTTGGCTTATTCAGTTAGAAATGTTTAAGGGTTTTTATGAAGAACTATATAGGATTCACTACTCTTTAAAGAGGCAGGATGACATTCCATCAATGAGAGGCTTGTACAAAGAAACAATGATTTCTGCAAGAAAGATTATTATTGGGGTGAGATTGAAAGGAGATTGTGTTGGAATGTAGTGGTCTTAAACTGTAGTGAGGAGTTCATAATATATACTTGTTGGAGAAGGGGACGTACTTTTCAGCTTAAAGAGTTTTTAAACAAGATAAACAAGGTGAAGGCCATCTATTTGCTGGATTGGAAGATTATTGACTTTGGCTAGGAGTAGATAGTGGTGTTCATACTGAAAGGCAAAACTAATTTATCAGCAGATCTTGCCAGCTGCTATTTGTAAGCATTGAAGTTTTTCCTAGAGATTACTGCAAAATGGAAGGAAGGTTGTATTCATATAACAAATATAGCTTTATTCGTCTTTTCCTGGTACACACTGCTGCTTTCCTTCTTTCAGTGATTCCATCCATTTCTGCCATTAACAAATTTAATACCGATATCTCAACCTTATTCACCATAAGTCAGATTCTGGAACATTCTTTTTTTCCCATGCTCCATATCACCCTCCTACCTCATATCTGTCTAAATTATATTTTTCTTGTTTGTTTAAAAGCTTCATATCCAATAAGCTTATAATATCCTGATTGGCTTTTCTACACCACCACAGGACTACAAATTATTTGACATCACTGTTTATGCTATTTACATTTAGGTTCATAGGGACTTACTAGACTATTGATATGTGGGGATCTAAGGAAGTCTAGCCTTACATTTCCATAGTAGTTTTTAGCACTTTTATTTTGTATATGAATAACCCAAAGGTGAGCAGAACAAGGATATCTTGGAGCATTACTTATTGCCTCTATCTATGAGGGACATGGGTGCTAAACTGGGATGAATTTGTAGTTTCCCATCCATTCATCCAAATTGCATTTGAATAGAATAAGAGAAGTACTTCACCTTATGCGGAGTGGATGACGTTTTCATAGAGAAGGTATTGTCTCTGATGCATACCTATCCCTCCAGCATAGTCTGTTTATGTTGCAAAAGAGATTGAGATCTTGAATGAGATTGGACTAACAAATGTGCAATAGGTCTGATAACACAGAGTTTGGTGAGGCTGTATACACGGGGCACAGGTCTCCTCTTAGTAGCCTATATGATACCGAAACAAGAGATAAGGCTTTGAGATGGTCTGCATAGTTTTTGTGATTCAAGCCCTTGATTGTTCTAGTGAGAAAGCTATGTGATTACTCCACTTGTGACAAGTATTTGGACAGATATCTATTGAGTGGGGCATTATATTCAATGATCAGACCGATGAAAGCCAAGTACAGTGGACCTGGAAACCATATAAGCTCTGCAATGAAGAAAAACTTCCTTACAATAGTGAATACATTGTGGTTAAAGGACAGTTCATTCTCAGCACTGTTGCCCAGATTCCTGACTGCTGGATCAAATTTCATGGGTATTTTCTCAATCTGATAGTTACAAGGGATGTCATGTTTGCCAAGGGTACAACTATACATTTCTGGGCATTTACTGGCAAAAGGAAATGTGCATGTTCTCCTTTTTTTGAATCTTGATTTTCCTTCATTCTCCTCTTTCTAGACTGTACTCTGTCCCCAGTAGAACTTTTTCTTTTAACCCTTTCTTTTCCATCTTCTTCTAACATGGCATCCCCTTCATTATCTTCCCTTAATGCCGCATACATATTTCCTGTACAATATTATCATTGTTTTATTGAGACAACCCATCATGCACTCCCAGTCTTTCTCCCTTTATAACATCATAAGTCACATTTTCTCCTTCATTGCACATAATTTCACTTTCAGAAACATTTTGTAATTTGTCTTCATTTTCCATATCAGTTTGTAGTTCCATAACACCCACAGGAGAAGAGATTTTGATTCTGGCCTTGTGGGAAGAATACAGAGCAATAAGGGAGGCAAAACAGTGCCAGGAGTAGAGGAAACAAAAGGTGTATTATCATCTAAGAGAAGGGCAAGTGTGGCAGCGGCGAAAGAAGATGGGTAACATGCAGATTCTAGATATTATTTTCCCGTATCTCTCACTAATAGTGATTCAATAAATCGGGTGAATATATTAGTGACAAAGATAAATAAGATATTATTCAAGGCTAGAGTTGGGCAATGCAGGTCTGTAAGGGGATAACAAGCCATTGACAACCTGTAGGTATTAGCTGACTTCATAGCGAATGCAGACAATGGGGAGGTTGGAAGAAATGGAGCTGGAATAGTCATGTCAGGATTAATAAAAGCCCTTGACTCAGTCAGCTGTCTTTTATGGGAAGTGTTAGGGAGAAGAGGGCTTAGAAGCAGATTCTGGGTTGGGTCAAAACCTTGTATAACTACCCATAGATGGAGGGGTAAAAGAGATCAGAGAGTATACTGTGACACAGAAACACCAGACAGGACTGCAAGTATCTACAGGATTAGCAATACTGGAAATAGCGGAGTCAGTGAGGGCAATCAGATACAGTCTGCTGTCAGAAGAAGAGGGGGAGGTTTAACTCAAGATGTGCATGGAGGATTGGGTTTTACTGGCAGAACAAGTGGAGACAGCCATGAGTGCTATATTAAAATCATTCCTGAGATTCAGAAAGTCATTGTGATTGCAGTGCTACCAGAAAAGAAAAACTGTCTTAGATAATGGGGACAAGGGGAAAGGGTACTGCGGAAAGAATACAAGAGGGCTTTTACCCAGATATTTAGAAATGATATTAGGAAAGTCTCTCAAGGATTCAATGAATCAGGATATAAGAAATGCAATAAGAAGGATGTATATTACTTTGCAGAAGGAGATGAGGCAATTGGGATTGCTATTGGATAGTGTAAGTGCAATCTTAACAATGATTACCCCACCCCCACCCCGGTATTGCTTCAAATGATTTGAAATCTGTCAGTAATCTTGGGTATAAGATAATTCAAATATTATATGGGAGAATAGTAAAATGAGTAGAAGGGAGAAAAAGTGTATGGTAGTGAGGGACATACCTCTCAACCTCTTAGAGCAAGAAATTTGGACAAAGCCATAAAAAATAGGGGGACAAAGGCCCAAAAATAGGGACAATTCTTAAATATTACTCTTACAAACTTAGAAAGCTGATAGAATAACAAGTTTGCATTAGCATGAATTTTATAAAGTATATGAAGTCAAATACTCAAATGCTTGTCAGTATTTTCCGACTTTAGTCCTGAATGATTTTATGATTTGTTATGTACCTACCATAACGTTCCATGTTAGTTGTCTTCTCTCGCCTTCTTTCTTGCTGGATGGGTTGGGAGCCGATCCTCGGCTCCGACTCGGCACTTGCTAAGCTCGAGAGCTAATTTTACCAGCTCGAGGCAACCCTATATCCCATGATGCAAGAAGGAGATTACCCAGATCTCGTTTGGTAGCTAAAGAAATAGCAATATTTTCTTCCAACTTAAGAGGAGGAAGAAAATAAGGATACTAAATAACATCATAACCCTCTAGAAAGGATCAACATAATCTAGTGACACTAGGAGTTGAACAGCTAGAAAAAGGTAATAACCTCTTAATAGAAGATGTATAATCTTCCCGGTCTGACCAGGCTAGGGGGATGGAGGGCGGGACGCAAGAAAGAAGGCGAGAGAAGACAACTAACATGGAACGTTATGGTAGGTACATAACTTCTAAATGTTAAGTTGTCAATCTCACCTTCATTCTTGCTGGATGGGACCGCGTCCCTAGCACCTCTATCCTGGGTGGAACAGACTCTTGAGAAAGGTGGAACCAAAATTTGCTCTGTCTCTGGAGACCAAATCTAATTTGTAATGTGAAACAAAGGTATGAGGAGAGGCCCATGTGGCTGCTGCACAAATAGTGTCTATTGGAAGTCTAGCTTGAAAAGCTGTAGATGTAGCTAGAGCTCTGGTAGAATGGGCTTTTGGGTTAGAAACCAACTCTTTGCCTCTGAGCTGATAAATGTAAGTGATCACAGAAGACAGCCACCTAGATAAAGTTACCTTAGAAACTGGAAGGCTTTTCCTGTTCTCTGCATAGGATAGAAATAGTTGATCAGATTTCCTAAAAATTTTAGTCTTGTCCAGATAATATCTGAGCTGGCGGTGAACATCGAGATAATGTAACTTTTGTTCAGCTCTATCAGAATAATTCGGGAAAAATACTGGAAGATCAATGGATTGATTTAGGTTAGTCTGCGATGCCACCTTTGGTAAGAAAGACGGATTAGTCCTTAGAGATACCCTGTCTTTGTGGAATATTAGATAGGGAGGGCGAATACAGAGAGCATGAAGCTCAGATACTCTCCTGGCAGAAGTAATGGCAACTAGAAAAAGTGTCTTCCAAGAAAGCAATTTCAAAGAACAGGCAGCTGCAGGTTCGAACGGGGGAAGAATCAAGGATGTTAAAATTAAATTTAGATCCCACTGTGGTGGGGGGTCTCTAATCGGAGGTTTCAGTAAAAAGATACCTCGAAGGAATGCCTTGCAAAGTTTATGTGACATAATGTTGTGGTCCAAAAAGCCTATATGAAAATTTGAAATGGCTGCCAGTTGAACTTTCACTGTGGAAGAAGAGGATCCTGAATGAAAAATGTCAGCTAGGAAGTCCAATACCGAATGAATTGGAGCAGTATAGGGGTCTATGTTCCTAGCTTTTGCCCAGAAAGAGAAACGTTGCCATTTACTAGTGTAGATCTTTCTGGTAGAAGATTTTAGGGAAGCTACTATGATATCCCGTACAGGATTAGAAATCATAGGAAGCCTGGCTAAGGATGGAAGTGGAGCAACCAAGCAGTGAGGTTGAGAGAAGGTATGGATTGGTGCAGTTGACCCGACTGGTGGGTCAGAAGATCTGGAACCGGGTCCAGATGCCATGGCTGTACCAAGAGGTAATGATGTAGGAATGGAAACCATATCTGTCGAGGCCAATAAGAGGCAATGAGAATCAACTTGGCTCTCAAGGTGGTTGCTTTCTGAATTAGCTGAGGTATCAGCGGAAAAGGAGGAAAGGCATAAAGAAGTCCCCGGGGCCAATTTTGGGTTAGAGCGTCTCTGGGGGGGATGGCCTGGAAGAGGGAAGAGAGAGAAGAAGTCTGGGCATTTGCTGTTTTGAGGTGTAGCGAAAAGGTCGCAGCAAGGAAGGCTCCACTTCTGAAAAATCTCTTCCATCACTGACTGTTTGAGAGACCACTCGTGAGGCATGAGAATAGCTCTGCTCAATCTGTCTGCTATGATGTTGGATTTCCCGGGGATGTGCGTTGCTATCAGAAACTGGTGAGAGGAGATTGCCCATTGCCAAAGTCTGATTGCCTCTCGACACAGTGGATAGGACTTGGTTCCGCCCTGTTTGTTTATATACCACACTACAGACATATTGTCCGTTTGGACTGCAATAGTTCCCAGAGGAAGAGAGTCATTGAGGGCTTGCAACGTTAAAAGCACTGCTCTCATCTCAAGAACATTTATGTGCAGATGGTACTCAAAAGGTTGCCAAGTGCCATGGACCATTCTGCCCTGATAATGCCCCCCCACCCGATCAGGGAGGCGTCCGATGTAACCGTGGCAACCGGGGCAAGAGGAACAAATGGTCTGCCTTGATGGATTTGAGGGGACGATATCCACCAAGTCAGATGTCTTTTGCAAGTTGGAGTTACTATGATCTCATGACGCATGGGAAGTTGTTGAAAAGACCATTGGGTGAATAGCATCCATTGTAGAAGTCGCATGTAAAAGCGGGCGAGGGGAAGAAGTGTTATGGCGGCTGCCATAAGACCCAGTACTTTCAGAGCAAATCTGGCCTGAATTTTGTTGCTGAAGAGAATCACTTGGACGTGTCTTTGAATGTCCAAGATCCTTTGGTCTGTTAACCTTGCTAAAAGTTGTACGGTGTCCAATCTTGCGCCTATAAAACTAATAGATTGACAAGGCGACAAGGCAGATTTTTCGAAATTTATAGAAATTCCTAGCCCTCTGCAAGTGTGAATGGTGTAATTTCTGGCTTGGAGAAGCTGATGCCTGGTGGTGGCAGTGAGGAGTCAGTCGTCTAGATATGGAAACACCTGGAATCCTTGACGTCTCAGGTGAGCCATAACCACTGCCATGCATTTGGTGAACACTCTGGGGGCTGTAGTGAGTCCAAAGGGCAGGGCTCTGAATTGGAAGTGACTGGTCCCCAGCCGAAAGCGGAGAAATCTTCTGGAGCGTCTGTGAATTTTTATGTGATAGTACGCATCCTGAAGATCTATCGAGCACATCCAATTGTCCTTGCCCAGAAAGGGCAGAATGGACTGAAGCATGACCATCCGGAATCTTGATTTCTTTACAAACTTGTTGAGTTTGCTCAGATCTAATATTGGTCTTCAGTCCCCTGTCTTTTTTGGAACTAAAAAGAACCTTGAGTAGATTCTGGATCCTATTTGGTCCGCTGGGACTGGCTGGATGGCTCTTTTTACTAGCAGTTTTGATATTTCTAGTACTGCTAGTTCCCTTAGACCGGGTGGAATGTCTGGAAGGGTTCCCTTTTGTTGAATTGGGGTTTGAATAAAGGGAATTTTGTAACCCTCGGATATAATTGACTGTACCCATTTGTCTTGAGAAAGGGAAAGCCAGGCTATTGGGTACAGCGATAATTTTCCCCCGACTACCTCCGAAGGTGGACAATCGGGCAACATCTCAGGGATGCTGGAAGGGTTTGTCAGAAAGAGGCTCTCTGCTACCCTGATTCTGCGGACCACTTCTGCCCCTAGGGTGGCATCTATTATTGTTACCCCCTCTGCCTCTGGGGGTAAACTGACTTCGTGCGTCAGGCGTGACTCCTTGAGATTTGCGGAACCACATTTTCCCTCCCTTCTGTCCTTTGGGGTAAGGTCTAGAAGGGGTGGAGAAACGGACTCCTACGGCAGAAAGAGTCTTGCCATCTTGTTTGCATCTAGTCAAAGTGTTTTTCACTTGAGGACCGAACAAGGTCGAGCCATCAAAGGGGGAGTTTGTGAAAGACGCCTTGAAGGGGTCTGCAAAATTACAAAGCCGCATCCAGGACTGACGCCTTAAAGCCACTCCTGTGCCTGCGGCCCTACTCGCTCCATCGGCTGCATAAGAAATGAGCCACATGGAGGAGTTAGCAATGGAGTTAAGGATTCCTAGCTGTGAGCTAATCTTATCCTGAGACCCAGCAGCTGACGGATCCTGTAAAACTTCTCCCAACTCTTTAAGAACATCTCTTTGAAGGCGGGTGAAGTGGCATAAGTAGTTCAGTGATCTCATGGCAAAAGTCGCTGAAGAAAAAATCCACTTACCGTACCTGTCCATAGTCCTAGAATCCTTGTTAGGAGGATGGACAGGTACTGAAGGATCAGCTAATTCCTTCTTGGTGGCAGCAGCCACCACCATGGCATCAATTGGGACACCCTTTGTTAAATATTGTCTATCTTGTGGGGCCGTAATAAATTTTGAAGGTCTCCTTGGGATAGGTTCCACCAAATCCGGAGCCATCCACACCTTCCGAGCCACTACCTCCATGAGAGGGTCGAAAGGCGGAGACACCCAGGAGGTGGAGGGTCGAGATCCGAATGCCTCCAGGTATAATGACTCGTCCTCGGAAGGATTAAGGGAGGGCCAGTTCCCCCTCTGCTTAATGATTTCAAGGATGTCTGAAAATGAGACATCCTCAGAGGAGGACCTTGGGGATCCCTCCGACTCATCCAAGTCAGTATCTGATGTAGTAGACTCAGGGGAGTCTAGATGTTTCCTCTTACATGTCCTCTTACGCGGGGGTTCCCCTGACGGATCAGGAGAAGCCTCGGAAGAGGAAGATATTCCCAATGGGGAAACCTGAGGTGTTGGATCTCTGGGTCCGGGAGCAAGAGAGTGGGAAGAGACGTCAGCAGGCACTGTAGTGGGAGGAGCTGATGGAACTGTCCGTTGACTAAGCCCAGGGGCTAGTACACTCCTCATCACCTCGAAGGCTCCCCCGTCAGAGAGACCAGAAAGTTCCCACTCCGAAGAGATAGGAACCCCAGGCCTCACCGAGAGGGAAGGCTCCGAGGCAGATGTTGGGGCCAAGCTCACCAACGCCGAAGCTCTGAGAGGGAGAATGGGGTCGGACAAGGGTCCGATGCCACTCGCCCCCTCGGAGCCGACGAGAGAGACCAGACACCTGGATCCCTCCAATGAAGGTCTCAAGGAGGAAATCGGAGTCGAGGACGACGGAGCCGAAAGGGGTGGTATCGGCTCCGAAGTCACAATGGTGCCGGTTCCGAGGAGCTCCGGCTCCGAGCTCTGTAAGAGAGTCGAAGGAGGAATGTTTGGTGGATGTGAGATAGCTACCATCTGTTGAGATGGGCTATGGAGTATTTGGGCCAATGCCTGAAACTTTAATAGTCTACTCACCACTCTCTCGAGGTCGTGATCAGATAGCCTGGATGACCGACAAGAACGGCGCCAATGGCTCCGCTCCGAGAGCAAGGGTGATCTCGAAGCTGAATGTATAGATTTCACTGAAGGGGATCGAGATCTCTTTTTTGAGATCAATGGAGCCATCGGAGCCGAAGATACGTCGGCTCCAGCCGGAGCCGACACTGAGTGTCTGGATTTGACAGTATCGGCACCGGATGGAGCCGATACTGAGACTGGTATGGAAGGATCGGCTCTGGCCAGAGCCGATCTTGAACCTGGTGAGGATGAACCTGAAGCCGACGGCTTGGAAGTCTGAGCCGAAGGCTTAACAGGTTTCGAGGGCTTCCCCGGCGCCAACTTAGTCAGGGAGCTCTCGGGCTTTAATAAGCCCCTTAATATCAGCTTATTTTTTCGCTCCTGCAGGACTCTTGGGCTGAAAGCATGACAGATAGCACAAGAGTCCTGCAGGTGCGAGGGTCCCAGGCAATAAACACAAGAAGTGTGACCGTCTGTCAGAGACATCTTCTGACAGCACGAGTCACACTTCTTGAAGCCTGAGACCTTAGTGTCCTTCGACATAACTGTGTCGATGAAACACCACAGTAACACACTCACACACAAAAACACTCAGTCCAACAAATTAAAATAAACAGGGATAACACACAGTCATACACAAACAATCCCTGACAGGAAAAAATTTAGGGAGGGGAAGGCCTAAGGCCTAACTAGGGACAAGGGAATAATTTACTCAAAAAGAAGGGAACACTGACGGGAATAGGGCTAAAGTAAGTTGTTAATTAACAAAATACAAATATATATATATATAAAGTTAAAGGGGGGTAGACGAAAAGTCTCTAAAACTGTTCACTTACCTAGAACTGGTAAAAGAAGGCACCTCGTTAGCGAAGCGGCAAATGAGATCTGGGTAATCTCCGCCTTGCATCATGGGATATAGGGTAGCCTCGAGCTGGTAAAATTAGCTCTCGAGCTTAGCAAGTGCCGAGTCGGAGCCGAGGATCGGCTCCGAACCCATCCAGCAAGAATGGAGGCGAGATTGACAACTTAACATCCACAATTTATGGCAAAACAGACCAAAATATGAGGCAAAAATCCGGGCATTCTGCAAAAATCTGGAGAGTTGAGAGGTATGGTGAGGGAAAGCACAGAGCAGGAAGAGAACTTCCTCACATATTCCAAGTTTCAATGTAGTTTTCAACAGATTAATTCTTAAAAGGAGAACTTTCGAGAGGAAGAGACAAAATACTGTCTGGTTAAGAAAATATAGGCAGAAAAGATAGGTAGAAAAACAATAACCATCATAGGATCCTGAGGAGGGGGACACAAAGTTTTTTTGAAGGTTTATTGAAGTAACAACTAACAGAATTCATGATGTAGAGCAGTATGGGATGTGTGGTTATCAGATCTGTAGAATTATGGTGGGATAAAAGCTGAGGCATATGAAGGTAAGGCAAAAGTGTTGACTTTTATGGGAGGAATATGATATGGGTGGGAAAGGCATGTGGTGGTCAGTTTTGGAATGTTTGACACCTTCATACGAAGTGAAGATATCTGAAAAAGTGAATGAAGGAGTTAAATTTAAAATCCGGTGATTAGAAAGAACAAAGGGATGAGGGGACGGAGAAGAAAAGAAGAGTTACTTGCTGGGTGAAGTGATGTCAGATATGGCGGTCATATATAGATGTGTCAGAAAAAGAAGATTAAATGGGCATGAGTGCAAAACAAAATATTCAAGATAAGAAGACAACCGAGGAGGTGGCGTAGTATCAGGGAACAGCAGATAAGGATAATGCATAAAAGGTTACTAAAAGATTGAGATAAGACAAGGCAGTGCTAAGATATGGCTGGTGACAGCTTTTGAACCTGCAATAAAAAAAAAGCATACCTGCGAAATGAAAAGAAGTAGAATACAGTGTACTGCTGATGTGCAGAAAACAGTTTCTGAATGTGATACAATTTACAGTGTACTGCTGATGTGCAGAAAAAAAGTTTCTGAATGTGATAAGGATACGTTGTTACAATTTAAGCAAAAAGTTATGAAGGATGCAAAGGAATGAAGAGAAATCTTGTTTTCCTTCTGGACTCAGGTGGGAGAGGGAAGAGATAAGCTGCATAGCTCTTAACCTCTTAGCACAAAAATCTGGACAAAGCCAAAAATAATGGGGGGGGGGCAAAGCCCCCCAAATAGGGACAGATTTTAAATATTGCTCTTAAAAACTTAGAAAGTTGCCAGAATAAAAGGCCTTGTGCTACCTCAAATTTTCTGAAGAGTATGAAGGCTGAAACTTAAATGTCTGACATTATTTAGTGAATGCAGTCCTCACTGATTTGCCAAAAAAAGCCAGAAAAACTCAAATTTTATGAGGGCAGACAAAATAGGAGGCAAAAATCTGGACATTCCGCAAAAATCTGGACAGCTGAGATATGATAAGCTGTAAAAGGTAGTTCAGTAAGTTCCTTGAATACAATTATGAGGGGAGCAGAATGTTGATAGGTAACACTGAGCATATTGTTCCCTAACTACTTTGCAATTATTTAGAAATTATGCTGCTTGTTTGTATCCTTGGTGACACATTCTGTCATCAGCCACTTCTAATTAGACAGAGTTATTTGCTTCACTTCTTAGCTTGCATTGGACTACACATACCTGTTCAGATTTTCTTTGTACTGTTCTCAACGCTCTGGTGATACAAGCCATGTTGTTCCATTGCCTCCCCCTTCTAGAACAAGACCTTCTGGGAAAATTTAAGGATTTATCATGTCTAGAACAACTAGACTTTTTTGTACAGTGCTGTCAGTCACACATCCAACATCACAGACTGTAGGCTTGCAAGGGAATGTGCTTCCTGGTAGAGCTTAATGGGGTGGGGTAATCTAGAAGGGCAGTATGGATTAGATGTAACTGGATAAAGGTGTAGAATAAATATAAGCCATATCTAAAGGAACTTAACATATAGCGTCTTGCTTATACGACTATGAGGGAAACAGTACTCCAAGAAGTTTGATACATCCATAAATGAAACAGTCCAGCTGACACTAGGGTCAGAGTTCTAACTACCGCTACTACTAATGATGTCTTTTTGTTAATCAGTTAGGCCCACTGCACACACAGACCAGCTGACACTAGGGCCAGAGTTCTAACTACCACTACTACTAATGATGTCTTTTTGTTAACCAGTTAGGCCCACTGCACACACAGTCCAGCTAACACTAGGGCCAGAGTTCTAACTACCACTACTACTAATGATGTCTTTTTGTTAACCAGTTAGGCTCACTGCACACACAGCCCAGCTGACACTAGGGCCAGAGTTCTAACTACCGCTACTACTAATGATGTCTTTTTGTTAACCAGTTAGGCCCACTGCACACACAGTCCAGCTGACACTAGGGCCAGAGTTCTAACTACCGCTACTACTAATGATATATTTTTGTTAACCAGTTAGGCCCACTGCACACACAGTCCAGCTGACACTAGGGCCAGAGTTCTAACTACTGCTAGTACTAATGATATCTTTTTGTTAACCAGTTAGGCCCACTGCACACACAGCCCAGCTGACACTAGGGCCAGAGTTCTAACTACCGCTACTACTAATGATATATTTTTGTTAACCAGTTAGGCCCACTGTACACACAGTCCCTTTTCAGGGGTGACCCAGGAGCAATATCTGGTTACATAGTAGGCAAACGAGGGCTGACAGAATCAAACCGTGTATCACAGGAACTTCAGCTCGCAACCCTAATCTTAGCACCAACTGCCAGAAAATCTACTCTAACAAATAAATAAGACAAGGAGGGGGGATCAGTTTATCATGCAGCACCTATCCCTTCTCTGGAACAAACTCCCTGTAAACATTAAGCAGTGTGAAAAACTGCCTGTCTTTAAAAAGGAGCTGAACTGCTGGGCGTTCATAAATTTACCCTTGGTAGGACTTGCCTGGCTCTTCTTGAAAAGAGAGGCGAGATCTAAAGGTGGGAATGGCCTTGCAGCTCAGTTACCTTGTAACTTCAATGACTGTATGATAATGAAAAAAGAACAGCATTAAAAGTGGCTGCAACTCAAATAACATATGCTGCAGACATTTTCCTGGAAACATGACAGTTCTTATGATAAATGCTTTGTAACATATAATTTCCAGGCTTTCATAAAGGGAAATATATTTAAAAAAGTGAAAAGAGTATTTTTTGTTTATGCATACAGTGCTGTGTGTTTTTGTGGTACATTTTTAAGAAGAAAATAAAACTGATCATATATCCTGAAAGCACATTTATTTACTGGTAATATGAAAATAAAAAAAGGAATACATTACAGAACAAGGAGCAACATAACCAAGCTGCAACTGAAGGTTCAACTGTAGTGCCCATATGTATTACTGGCACTGTTAGGTTTTTATAGAATATTTATAAATATCATTAATTTAGCATTATAAAACCATTAACTTACCTTAGTTACTTTCCATTACAGAGCTTGCTCTCTCCAGTGGCCTTTGGTTTTGGCACTGAATATTTATCTCGCTATGAAGAACAAGGCCTGGGTCTACAGTGGGACAATATTGGCACCAGTCCTTTACAAGGGGATGGGTACAGTTTCTTGTTTTCTATCAAGATGATGCTTTTTGATGCCTTCATCTATGGTGCTCTTGCTTGGTACCTTGATAACATTCTGCCAGGTATGTGCCTGCGTAATTTTATTTTCTTTAATATAATTTCTTATCACAAGAGTTTAGATCTTTCACCTTCCTAAATATGTTGAAGATGTAACTACTCCATCATCCTTGTTTTGCAGAATTATGCAGCAGAACTAGCATGTACATATAACCCATCACGAATAACCTAGAAGTAAATAATTTCAGAATAAATGAAAGACTCTATCCTTCCAAATCACCACCAGAACAAAGGGTCAAGTTTTAGTAATAATGATGCCTAGAAACCTTTTAGGTCCACCTAGCTACTCTCCCATTTTTGCTTATTTTATTGTATTTAGCTGTTTTATTTTACAAATGGATATAATAGATAAGTGGAGTTTTTTTTTCTAGCCATGACTGGCTATAGCAGATGAGAAAAGCAAAGTTGAATTTAAAGTGGAAATGTAAGATAAGCAGATAATTGACATAATGTATACAATATGCAGAGTAGAAAATGACCATTACAACTACAAATGTGTTGCATGAATGACCCACAAACATTAATCGAGCAGGTGAGTAAGAGTATGAACTCAAGACACGACACAGTGGGGGTTAATTAACTCAAAACAGATAGCAACATCTGCTCTTGCTAGTTAGATACTCCAGCAAACTTTTTGATGAGCTGTTTATGATGAGCTGTCGATGAAGAAGTGACCAAAACAGGCAAA
Source organism: Protopterus annectens (assembly GCF_019279795.1). Lineage (NCBI taxonomy): Eukaryota > Metazoa > Chordata > Ceratodontiformes > Protopteridae > Protopterus > Protopterus annectens. Next base: position 894,973,867 of record NC_056744.1, on the reverse strand, counting down.
GATAAGGAATTCAGAATTATGAATCCTGAGATGGAAAGCCATTTTGTGCATACAAGTGAGTGTTGTGGTGACATTAGTTCCATTAAAGTGAAGGAAAACTGCAGATTTTTTTTTTTTTGGCCACAAGAAGAATTTAATGCCATGTCAGTGAAACAGAGAACATTGTAAATTTTCATACTGGTTTGAAGCTTAGATCACAGTATTATTGGGATTATCCCTGCTATTTAGAGTGCTGTATAGACATATTTCCCTTCTGACAGCACAGGCTATGCAGTGAGAAAACATAATAATATTATTTAACAAATGCTAGCTACAGGAAATCATCTGATACAAACAAATGTAGTAACTAAAACAGTTTATCACAGTAGCAGTTATCGAGATCAGGGATTGGTGCTATAACGGGATTTGCTTCTAAAAGGTAGATTTGATCCTGAGGGTTTCAGCTTTGAAATAAACCGCTGTTTCCCAGAGGGATTAAAATCCACTACGTACCACAGCAATCTATGTTTGAAGTCTGTGGAGGACATGTTCAAACATGGCGCATAGTCCCTTTAAAGTGTTACATACAATAAGTATAGTACATGTTCCAGAGCATACCTTTCAGCCTCTGACCTTTCAAAATCATAAGAGGTCAGAAATTGTATAACTTTATTTTCACAATAGAAGGTGCTTATGTACTATATAGGGTATCTTTGTATAGCCATAGTTGTTTTTATTTAAATAAGATATATACCAAAAAAGAAATTTGAATTTATGAAGAATGTCAGAAAGCCTAAATTTAGCAAGGCTAAATCTGACAGCCAAAATCATAGTGATGTGCCTAAATTATAGCAGTTGAGAGATATGCTCCAGCAGCAAGATTATTCATAACAGGGCAGTATATAGTCCACCCTGCACAACTTTATCCCACAGTTTGCAACGTGTGCTTGGTGATGTTGTGAAGCCCCACCACTGGCCCATTAATCAAGGAGCCTCAATCCTCATCACTGGCAACAGTGGGGGACGTATACACTGGGAGGATGGCAAGTACACACACAGTAAAATGCCATTTCCCTTAAGAGCACACAGAGACCACAGTCAGTCTGGGGCTGGTTTCTCCCTATCTCTCCAGATCCCCAGTAAGACTCCCCACTGGCACAGCTATAGAGTTGAGATCTCAGCTGAGTGGCCAAGCCAAGGCCTCCAGCACCCTCTCTGTCCAACCAATGCTTCGTGTCCCTGCCCAAGTAGCTGACACACACACACTCTTTGGGATTTGATTTACACACACACACACACACACACACACACACACACACACACACACACACACACACACACACACACACAGACACACACACAACCAGGGACGGCTGGCACAGGTTTACTAGTTATGCCCCTTTTGCCCAGACTATAAGGTAGTTTTCACTGCCCCCAACCACTACTTTATCAACTACTTTAACTGATCTGTGGATACAGTTACAGATATGAGAGACCTGAGCATTCTAAAATAGTATCTGCAGACCAGGAAAAAAAGGCAAATCAGAAATAAATGGCAAATATATAGAAATATTTGTTTTGCAATTGTCCATCCCAAGGTACTAAGTGCTATGTGTTTGTGATGGAATAAAATTGCATGGACTTTTTCCTTTTCCATTTATTCGGATTGTCCATATTTTCAAGGTATAACTTTTTATCTGATTTTTGATTAGACTTCTGACACTGTTGTAAAACAGAATACTAAGCACTGAACTGTTTTTTTACTTGACTGCTGTGATGCGTAGTTGAAACAGCTGCTGACACATCTTGAATTGGCCATAGTTGTCACTCTACTGTTTGCGTATAATGATAAAAGTTGACTTTGCTATGATTTTGTTAGCTGTACTGTGATAACTGATACAAATACTGAGAAAAAAATAATGAATGCATTAGTTCAGCTGTGAAACAAAAAAGCCTTTTCCTGTCAACTTATGAAGCTAGCATGAGTATGTTCTAACAAAACAGTTTATGCAAGATGGCTTTGTAGTAAGGCTGCCAATCAGGTATTGTCTTATGACTGTCAAAGTGAGATAACAGTTACTACTGTAGTAACACTTAGCCAAGCATGGATCTTGCAAGATTTACCAACGGTTTCACTTCAATGGTACAAAACAGTTGTTTACCTATACTGAGGCTGAAGATGTAGCAGACCTACTGGCTGAAAAATTCAGCCCAAACTTTAACCCTTTCTCTCCCACACCTCCTTTTGTCCCACAACATATACCTGAAACTGGGTCACCTCCAACTGTCCCACAAGATCTATCTGAAACTGGGTCATCTCCAGCTGTCCCACAAGATATACCTGAAACTGGGTCACCTCCAGCTGTCCGACAAGATGTACCTGAAACTGGGTCACCTCCATCTGTCCCAGGTTTACTATCATTATTTCGACTCACACTCGGTCGACCGCACTATGTACGACAATGGAAAGTCGAACACAGCAATATCGAACTTTAAAAGCAAGCCTAGGAATGGGTTTTAACATGGGTCAAGATAGGGGCGAGGTTTATAGTTCAGCAATAGCAGTGAACACCTATCTCAACCCATGTTAAAACCTGTTCCTAGGCTTGCTTTTAAAGTTTGATATTGCTGTTCGACTTTCTGTTGTTGAACATAGAGCGGTCGACTGAGTGTGAGTCGAAATAATGATAGCAAACCCTGTCCCACAATATAGACCTGAAACTGGGTCATCTCCAGCTATCATACAAGACCAAGTCCTAAAAGCAATATCAAAAGCTAAAATACTGCATCAATGAGTCCTAAGAATATCCCTGAATACATTTTAAATAGCATGAAGCATGATTTAGCCATCCCATCTAACACCGCTCTTCAACCTCAGCCTCATTACAGGTTTTTTACCAAGCAAATGGAGAACAGCTACAGTTATTCCCCTGTATAAGGGAGGACCTTCCACAGACCCAGGCAACTACAGAACCATAAGTCTGACCAACCTCATAGGCAAAACCATGGAAACACTTACCAAGGAACTAATCAGTAAGGACATAGGGACTCTTCAAACACTGGACCCATCTCAGTTTAGATTCATCATGGACAGATCATGCTTACTTAACCTGATGGGATTTTTTTGAAAAGGTCACCAAAGAAATGGATGAAGATAAAATGGTATACACTGCATACATTAATTCAACCAAAGTTTTTTACACAATCCCCAACTCGGGTATAGTAGAAAAGCTGAAAATAAATAACTGGTGCTAAAACCATGGACTGAAACTAAATACCAAAAAATGCATTATTGTATCCTTTGGGAAGTCATCTACCCTGGGCAACTACCACATTGATAATACAATACACCCCTAACAGGTTAGCCCAGTTGTTCAGAATTTGGGAAATGATGTTGACAATTACCTAAAGTTCGACCAACATGTGTCTATTGTCATAATAAAGTCCTTTTATAATGTACAACTTATAAACAAAGGGATTGTGTCTAGATCTAGAGATGTCATTGTCCCCCTTTACTCAGTCATCATTAGGCCAATCATTGAGTATAATGCCCCCTTTGGCATGTATCTGTCCAGACACATGTAACAGCTGGAATGCCCACAGAGATATCTTACTAAAGCAATAAAAGTTCTAAACAAGATGTCCTTCATAGACTGAATCAAAGCCCCTCACTATACTTTGTATCCTACAGACTGCTAAGAGGTGACCTGTGCCTGGCATAGAATGCATACTCCATCCCAATACTGATGGACCTACTACTCATCAGCAAGTCAAATGGCATTAGAAAAAGTTGGTCTAGGGATCTAAACCTCTTCTGTAACATCAGCAGAATGGTTAGTAGGAATAGGTATGTCACAGATGATACCACTTCTTGGAACAGACTACTCCCCATCCACATAAAAACAAGGCTCATTCCTGTCATTATTCAAGTGCAACTTACATTCATGGATGGGGAATAGAAAATTTACCCCAGGACTGCCTCCTGTACTATTAATGGACAAAGGCATCTCCTAAATGCTTTATCCCATTCATGGGTCCCCTCAAATTATGATTAGTATAGTCCCAGTTATTTTCACTAGGGGTAATATATAATTAGCGCCCATGTGACGGTTAAGGCCAATTTAACATGAAATGAGATATGTTAATATAAGCACTAAAGAGACAGCTAGCCTAGTACTTAACTACAAATAAATAAGTGCATTGTACAGGCTTTAAAGCTTTGCACTCCACATACATTGATGCTACATGATATGGGTAACCAGTGCTGCCATTTAGTGAAGAAAAGAAAAAAAAGTGGCTTTTTGTTTTCTTTCAAAACTAGAGGCAGTGATGTTTGTTTAATAAACTTAGTGATATTTTTTTCTTTGAAGGACTAGGAAAGTAACATAGATAAAAGAAAAAAAAATTAAAGTGCCCACTGAAGACTGGGTATATTCATCTGTCATTGTAAAACTACAAACTAAAACGATAGTCTGGAAGGGAATGTGTTAGTGGGTTGTAGAAAATTAGCTGCATCATTATTTAGAAACTATGCAAGTTCATTACCGATGGACATTTAGTGTACTGCTTCGGATGATGAGACACGGATGAGCAGCTATCTAGCAAAATATGTCTGACTCATATTACAACCACTTACATGCTGCGTAATTCTGATCATAACACATCAAATATTTTAAATGTGCTAAGGCTTACTTTATTTTAAAATGTCTGTAACATTTGAAAATGTATAACTGTTAGTCAGTTTTTACCTCTTGAGGACTAAATAAACAACAGTTGTATGTACGACTGAACTGCACATAGGTGAAGCTTTATAGTGCAGGGAGTTGTTGCCTCATGAGAATGAAGAATCAGTGTGAAAAATAATCATCTGTGAGATCTGGGTGTTTGAATGTTCATGAACTTGTTGAACTCAATATTTAGGATAGGAAGGAGAATTAATATATTCAGGATATACAACCTTTGTGTAGGAAAGAGCCAGGTGAAGCATGTGACACCATAACAGAACTGAGATATAAACATGGCTGATCTGACCCTCAGAAGTGCAATTAGAAGACAGTGAGAGGTAATACCAACACTGAAATTCAAACCTAGAAAATACCCTTTTAGAGAGTGATGATTTGAAATGTCATGTCTCTGATTGCAGAGTCTTCAAATGTTGAGACTGAAAGACCAAAATATGGGCTATTATTTAGTAAGAGCAAGAATGCCATTTCTCAGAGTATTTATTTTTCTCCAAGGTATGGCATCGTGGATTTGGTATTTAAATTTGGGGTGTGGGGGCAGGGCTTGCCCTCCTCATGAGGGGGAGAATGGGAGTGCAAGGGGACTTGTCCTACAAAAAGCAAGTTTAAAGAGAAGAGCAATATTCAATATTTGCTTACTTCTGTATTTTCATTTTTTTGTTTTTTTCATTGTTTCGGGACTCAACAATCTAAGTTCTGACATTTCAATAGACAGACATTTTAAAGCATTTTTCCAAGCCTTCACCCTCACCTGCTGCCTGAAGTGCGAGGCACAGCCCTCCACAACCACTGATGCTTATATGTATTAACTCTAAGATTGTTTTATGTCAGACTAAAGGGAATTCTTTAATGTACCACAGTATTAATCTGTTTGCAACACTACTGATCACACAGCTCAGTGGTTAGCACTAATACTTCACACTAATGTCTGGTATACAGAGCACAGGATCATCTGTGGCCTTGTGTGGTAAGCACTAATGATTCACACTTCTGTGGTATACAAAGCACAGGATTATTTGTGGCCTTGTGTGGTAAGCACTAATGTTCCACAATAATGTCTGGTATACAAAGCACAGGATCATCTGTGGCCTTGTGTGGTAAGCACTAATGCTTCACACTTCTGTCTGGTATACAAAGCACAGGATCATTTGTGGCCTTGTGTGGTAAGCACTAATGCTTCACACTTCTGTCTGGTATACAAAGCACAGGATTATTTGTGGCCTTGTGTGGTAAGCACTGATGTTCCACACTAATGTCTGGTATACAACGCACAGGATCATCTGTGGCCTTGTGTGGTAAGCAATAATGCTTCACACTTCTGTCTGATATAGAAAGCCAAGGATCATTTGTGGCCTTGTGTGGTAAGAATTAGAGTAGCATGAAGAATGATGTGTCTAAAGGACTCTAGACTGACAACCTGATGTGATATCAGGACTTATCTGGAGACAATATTTGTATATACAAGACTGTGATATTATGCCTTAATAAGAGGCTATATCTGGGTAGTTAATGAAAAGTAAATGTAATATGTTGGTTCACCACATAGGAGTGTGTAGGTGCACTCATGCTGATATACAATTCACTATGGCTGTTGGTTCACCACATAGGAGTGTGTAGGTGCACTCATGCCAATATAGAATTCACTATGGCTGTTGGTTCACCACATAGGAGTGTGTAGGTGCACTCATGCCAATATAGAATTCACTATGGCTGTTGGTTCACCACATAGGAGTGTGTAGGTGCACTCATGCCAATATACAATTCACTATGGCTGTTGGTTCACCACATAGGAGTATGTAGGTGTACTCATGCTGATATACAATTCACTATGGCTGTTGGTTCACCACATAGGAGTGTGTAGGTGCACTCATGCCGATATACAATTCACTATGGCTGTTGGTTCACCACATAGGAGTGTGTAGGTGTACTCATGCCGATATACAATTCACTATGGCTGTTGGTTCACCACATAGGAGTATGTAGGTGTACTCATGCCGATATACAATTCACTATGTCTGTTGGTTCACCACATAGGAGTGTGTAGGTGCACTCATGCCAATATGCAATTCCCTATGGCTGTTGGTTCACCACATAGGAGTGTGTAGGTGTACTCATGCTGATATACAATTCACTATGGCTGTTGGTTCACCACATAGGAGTATGTAGGTGCACTCATGCTGATATACAATTCACTATGGCACTCAGGTTAGAAGCAATCTCATATCATTAACACCTCTGCCAAAAGTGCCCATTGACCACTGCAATGAATTGTGACACAAAGGTTTAGGCTAGTACACTGTAATCTTTTACGCACAATAATGTATGAAGTAGAAATGCAATTAACTTACCAAAACACATTCCTTTATATATGGTTTCACTGTTCCTACAACAAGCCTTTTGTCAGATTTCAAAATGAAATCTTAACTTCAGCTACTACTAATAGCAAAACTTTTCTCACCTCCTGCTAAACAAAATAGAACACAAAATAATAAAACAATTAGAAAAAAGTAATAAAAGCAAAACATTAACCTAGAAAACACTTTCATTATGTTGTATTGTTAAACGTCATAATCAATGTACTTTCTTTCAAAAACAATAATTCTTTAATATTTCTACCACCTTTGATAGTACTTTTAAGCTGCTCAAGAAATGTGGACTTAAAATCATTAGAATCAAAATTTTATTAACTTAAGTGAAACATCCTAGGATCCCCTTAAAAGAACCTCAAATGTATGTTGGCATCTGGAAAGTTGAAACTGTTTAAACTTTAGGTTGGCTAGTACTATTTTGCAAGAAAATATGCAAGAGACCGAGCATTATCTTTACTAGAGGTGTACTACTGAACCTTTAAAATTAGAAGTAAAGCCCAAAGAGATGTAGATTTCAGAAGCTTAAGTATTTACCAAGTATAATTTTAACAGACATGTACTTTTTCGCACCACTTCTGTTACAAAGAAGGTCCAAGCCAACACTAGTTACATATGCAAAACGAGTGTGTTACAAGTTTCACAGAGATTAAGGACAATCCAACTTTCTATGCATGGATTAAATTCTTTTAAATAAATGTAGACTGTTGAAAGAAAGTATCTTCCTATTTGCTTGGAAGATATCATGGTAATCTAATAGGATTTTCTAAGCCCAATGGAACCTACAGTGCTGTGAATAGATGAAATAAAGTTGATTTCCAGGCTGGTAGGATTTTTCATATTTAAAATAAGATAATATAGTAAAGTAGGCAGTTATGGAAGAGGCTAACAATCATTTTAAAAAAGTTAAATATTTAACAGGGCTTTATTTAACAAGATATAGCTGTGGGTGCAGGACACAAAAAATTTAATTCTGAGTTAACAAGAGAGTGCAAACATTTTATTAAGTGAGATAAGGACATGATAGTGAATAAGATTAGGAGAGCATGTAGTTAAAATGAACTTAAAAGATTCTTTGTGGTTGTGGAATGTAAGCTACATTAATTCATTAGCCTTAACGTCATATGGCTAAGGATATGGATGGCTTACAAAAGGTACAGTTTTCCAGAACAGTCTGAAATATGGAGGACATTTTAAAATTTTTGCCAGATGTTCTCCAATAATGTGTAGTTGGACTTTGTACTGCAGGTTTTTCTCAGTGTTTATTTGTAAACCAGTAGCAATTTAAATAGCCTTTTTTGTTTATTTGGCCTATTTTAGGCACACTCAACATGGCCTGAGTATACCACCATAAGAAATGGCATTACTGCATCAGGCTGAGGTCTGTCCAATGTTTTAGTTTGAACAACTAAATGCCACTGATAGCTGGCCCAAGACTGCCAACATATGAAAATGATGTAAAATGGAAGCATACTACAAAAATAGGAGTGCTCTGTGCCATTGCTTGTTTCTTCTGTGTTATCTGCTTGTTTGTTTGTTTGTTTGCTTATTTGTTTATTTAGTAGACTTGGAGATGAAATTACAGGTATAGCATCTATCCAGCATATAAATGATGTGACCGCAAAATACCTTGGTACCTCCTACTATTGGCAGAGGTCCCTTTTGCATTACTGGTCACTCTGATATCCCTATTTTGAAATGAGAAATGTAATGGTATGTATAATCTTTCCATAGTTATCATACCTAAGATGCAGTCTGACTCATTGTGTCTGTTCCTGGACTCTGGCTACTTCCATCACAGCCAGAAATCCAAACCTTCCACCATTAGGCTTACATTGACTTTGGCTGAATTTGCACAATGCCTTCCTTGTTGCATCTCAAAATAAAGTTCTAGCATTTTAAATTGGTATTTGTGTATTACAACAGTTCTAATACTATACCTGTCATTTATTAAATCAAATGACACCATGAAGTCTTCAATAATTTCTACTACCAAGTGGCATATTATTAGCAGAAAAAATGTCCTCATTAACTTTTAAGAGTTATTCATTATGCTAAGTAATACTTTCTTTGAGTGAACTAGCAGTTAAACTTGCAGTTGCTGTTGGACATGCCATCATGTGGGTAATGGAAATTAATGCTCTATCCCTGCTAAGCCTGAACAAGGAATGGAAGTGTCACACCTCTGTGAGCTTATCTCTCATCCATAAGTTCCAATATTCTGACAGAGTTTCAGATAATGGATTTACCAATGTATCACAGAGGTAAGAAAGCCACCTGTTGGGTTTAGATATTTTCTCTAGCTTTTCACATTTCTCCAGCTTTTCACACTGTGACTGGTTGAGGGCCTGGGATACATCATGGGGAAGATGTGCTAATCTCCAGCCATAAAAAAGCTGGCAAAGCCCAATGCAACTCTCCAGGCCCCATCCTGTGACTCACTATGCACCAAGGAATGCACGGGGTATATAAATCACAAGATGTACCAGTTTGTGATCCAGTCGCAGCTTGTAGTTGAATGGAGTTAAGGGCAACTGCAGAACCTAATGCTAAATTTAGAACCTCTATCATGGAGGTAATATAACCATCTTTCAGGGAAGCTGCGCTACAACTAAACGTGGGATAATATAAGAAAGCAGCAAAAAAAAACATGAAGAAAAGTAGTAGTCTGTACATGACTCTGTAGTCCTAACTCAGATATGTGTGTGTCAAGGTAGTAAGGACGCTTGTTGGCTGATGAATCTGCTTTATATGCATGCTACTCAGGAAGAGAGACAGAGAAGTACTAATGAATGAACTAGTCTACCCTTGTTGTGGTTATTTTGTTCTTTGTTAGAATCTGTGTTAGGAGAGGATATGTGGCTTTCCTATTCTGCATTTCTCATAGCCCTCCATTCCTGTTCCACACAGGTCTGAATGCCTCCCCTGTGTTTATATCTGCCACTCCACTTAATAAGACATATCAAGTAGAGTCTTAGGTCCTTTGTATTGGCTTTGCTGTTTACAGAACTAGAGGGTGTACAGCTTGCCTTGCATTCAAGCTTTCATGTTCAAGGCAGCCATGATGTGGTAGGTATACACCACCTTATCTTCTCTTTGCCAGTGCCCCATTCTAGTGCCAACTATGACCCCAAGCTTCCTGTTGTTTTTTAACCTTGTAAGTAACCAGGTTTTTCTTAGCTTTTGCTTTTGAGCAGTAAAAGAACTTGTCAATGATGAAATAAAACAAACAAAAAAACAATATTAGGCTGCAGTAGTTTCAAAACAAGGAGAATGATCTTTATATTACATCATAAAAGAAAACGATTAGCACTGTCATCCATAGAACAGTAGGCTTCATTATACTGGTGAGCAGACAAAATCACAGAATTAAAAAAGAAATGATGATACATAGGAAATTATATAATCACAGCTCAATACTGAATAAAGAAAAACATCGCAATTAATAATTATCACATATCTAGTATGTGATAATCATTTAATATTAATAATTATTCAGAAAACCTATGTAATTCAAAAATGCTGAAACACATAAAACAGGGCAAGAAATAATTAATGCTAAGTAGAACTACACTTCAAAGCCCTTCAATATTTCGGAAAAAGTCCTCTGGGTTTTTTCACTATGAAGGAATTGTTTTTATAAACTCATTAACTTTAAACTTAATGTGCAAAGGCAATAGTTCTGTTTCAGACCCTCCAGATGTTAGAACTGGCCTTAATGAAGTGTCTAAACTAAAAGTTCTTTGGGAATACTTGGGATGCCAAAAGGTTTACCAAGGCAAGGTTGGGGTAGTTGAAAAAAACTTCCATTTCATGTAATGGGTTCACAAAGTTGCCTTTTTTGTATTGGGTACAGTGATTATGGAAACAAATGGTGGAGGCATCTCAACCTTGTTTGACATAAAGGAATACATTTAATGCTATGCATTTTCCTGGTTTTAGTGAAAATAATAACTTTGAAAGGAACTTAATAAATGCAGCCATTCAGCATGTGTTGTTACACTTTGTATATGTTTTTTACATTTCTACATTTTTTATAGAAACATTTGTATCAGTTGCAATGTCTTTTAGAGGGATTTTTTTCACTGACATTGTTCATAGGTTCATAAGTTCATAGGCCCTGGAGCCTTTACAAGCCTAGCCCATAGAAGTGCCCTAGCATTGTGCCGCCTGACGTTAGTTCCCGGTGCCTCTATCAAGTAGAGCCACTGGAGAGATCCCCAGGGTGAACTTTCTATTGCCTATCCACTCATCAAGATTTCTCTTGAAGAGGGCCAGTGAGGTGCTCTGCTTGACATTTATGGGAAGACTATTTCAGAGCATGGGCAGTCTCTAGGTTATGAACCTGTCCCTCCAGCATGTTCTGTTGATTGTGGTAATGAGGTTGTAGTCTCTGGAGTGTGTGGTGCGTAGGGATTGGGATTTCTTTAGATGCAGCATTTCTAACAGAGCTGGGTCAGACATGGCTTTGTAAGTCAAGCAGAGATTGCCTCTTAGTAGATGATATGAGACAGAGAATAGCTGGAGTTTTTTGAGTCTGTCCATGTAGGACATGTGTTTAAGGCCTAGGATCCTCTTCATGATGTATTTTTGTGGCCTTTCCAACTGTTGCATGTGTCTAGTGAAGTACATGCCAATAGGGCATTATACTCAATGACTGGCCAAATGAGGGAAGAGTAGAGAGAAATGATGACCTCTTTCTTCCTGGATGCAAAACCCTTGGTAATGAGATGTGCCACATAGAAGGACTTTCTGACCACAGTGGCAATGTGGTGGTCGAAGGAGAGGTTGCTGTCAACCTGTGTCCCCAGATCTCCTATAACGCCTTCAGTGTTTAGTGGGCTCCCATCAATGTGGTAATTAGTGGGAACTAAGTTTTTCCCAAAGGGGATGATGATGCATTTTTTACCATTAAGCTTAAGGCCATGGTTTCGACACCAGTCTCAGTGAGGCCTTTCTGTAGGATGTCTACATCACTTGGGGAGTCAATAATGTTAATGTCGATTATGCTAGCTAGTTATAGCAATATAGCAATAATTATTAATATTTATTGATTATTGTATACTGAGTATAATTAAATAGAGAGATACTTTTTAAATTTTAATTATTAGTTAATTATTTTATTTAGTCATTAATGGACTATGGTTAATTTCTTGAGTATCATATTATTGTTTTTTTTTTTTTAAATTTTACATTTATTTTTGTTCTCTGGTCTAAGTCTACCATAGTATGGATGAAAGTACTATTTTTTAATAATGCAGAATTAATTTCTCTTGTTTTACAACTACTGCAACATGGTGTGCACATTTGTGTGTTTATGGGGGGAGTGTGTTTGTGTGTGTGGGGGAGTGTGTGTGTATGTGTCTGTCTGTCTGTGTCTGTGTGCATTTATATGTGTGTTTGTGTTGGGGATCTCCACTGGTGCAGGTATGGCCTTGGGGCTACATTTTATTAAATAACAGTTCTGCTACCATAACAAAGCAACTATAGAGTTGTCTTCTAGAAAGAACAAGAAGGTGCACAGCAATGGATTTGTCAAACTGTACTCTTCCCCCTCCCATTTAACTTGAAGAGAATTTTCTATCATATCATGATTGAAAACATTCCAACATGGATCATTTTCACTTACCCAGCTACCTAGATAATAAACTAAAAGGGTGAATAGATACAAATGAATTAACCTCTAGCTGTCTTATTTTGTACAACCATGGTTGCTTCAAATCCTTTGTCATTAGTACAGGATTCAGATCCTTAACCATTCAGTGTGGAATTAAACTTTTACTAAACTAAGATATCACAGTGAGGAATAAAAAAACATAATACAAGAATTATGGAAACAAACAATGTTTAATGGAAAAATGGTGGTGTTAGACAGCATCTGAAGTCTCACACTTCCACTGCTGGCATCTGATAAATTTGGAGTCCAGCTTTTGGAAACCTAATGTAGTCTACTCTTTGTTGTTCCTTCCTCACTGCATCCTGATTCATAGGTTCATGGGTTGGTACTAGGCTATCAGCCCTAGGGCCTATACAAGCCTAGCCATAATTCCCTGGCTATTTCTTCCCACACTATTTACTTCCCTGGGCAGTCTGTTTTACTTCTGTTTCTTGTCCTTGGCATTCTCTATCTTTCTGCTTCTACCTCTCCATCTCATCTTATGATACTTTTCTGCTTGTCCTATAAGCCCCTCCCCAACTTTGCTATACCCTTTATAAGTTCTGTAGTTACTATAGTTCTCCATTTCTGAGCAACCTCATTTTGCAAATGCTTGCTTTCTCTTCAGCTCATCCGTTGTTCATTCTGCCTCTTCTTGCTAATGATTTACAGATCAGAACCAGTAATTTGCCATTGTTTTGTTCTGCTCAAGTTTACTCTCTGTATAGGCTTACATTTTAAATTAGTTTGTATGCTGTTAATAATTTTAACAGTCTCCAGTAATGCATATGCATTAAGTATTGTTTTCCATTCCCTGTCTAATATACTGTAGCTTAAAAACTTTTTCTGACTTTGAAATTCAACTACAGTTAAGCTCCTATGTTATTTATATTTTTAGGAGAGTATGGAATACCACGTCCCTGGTATTTCCCAATACAACAATCCTACTGGTTTCAACCTGAGCTGCTAGAAACTGCAAAGACAACATCTACTCCGGGTGAGTTATACATTAGTAAAAATAATGTATGTTTTCTAAGAATGTGCATTTATTGGCTTGACAATATTTCCTTTCTGCTGATTTTTTTTAGACAATTCAGAAAGTAATAGTTGCAGAACTGCTTTAATGCAGCAAGTTCTAAAGGATGCCGATTAACAAAAAAAAAGGAAAATAAACAAACAAGTAAATCAGCATAGTATGCAATAAATAAACACACAAATGAGAAAACAAAGCTTAAATAATGCTGAAAGACATAATTTTAAGCGAGGTTTTGTTGTGTTGGATTCTATACCATGACGAGAAATGCTATGCATTTGGTATTTCAAAAGGAATTTGTCTGCATTCAGGTGGTGGGCTGGGGGCTTCATTTCCTTGTCTCTTTTACACAATCTTCTCCAAAGTCACAGCAGCTCAAGCAGTGGGTAATTTCCCCTATGGTAACCTCATTCACAAAAATGACTTTTTTTGCTGTAATCATTGGTCACACTGAAGGTGTACTTCTATTATTTTGTCCTATGATAATTTCCTTGGCTATTTTTTAACTGATTTGACAGCAGTGTTCAATGACTACTGAAGTTTTTGAATTCAACACCCACTTTGTTCAGCTTTTCTAGTATGTAATGCATTAAGCTCATTCATTATGTTAGTTATACTTGAGATTCATATGTTCAGGAGCATTTAATTTTGTTGACTTCAGGATATTGTGTTTTAAGGGTATAATTAAATTGCTGATTGTGCGCTTGCAGTCCTCCTCTTCTGTTACTACAGAGCTAGATGAAACAACCCTGCATTTTTACATCCTTTATAGTGTGCTTCTGTAAAGAATCAGATGCCTCTCTTGCCACATGTTTGGCTGTGGACTGCTTAAGTGAAGATTGGTTGTCCATGGTCAAACTGCCAAATGTATATTTTTCAGAGGTCAGTGCACCTCCTTCCCTGACCTGCAGTAGCCTTGGTGTATGGGTTTTCACTTGGATGGGTTTAGAGAGGACTTTGACTCTAGTTATTGCAGTTTTAGTCAGTGGTTCTGTTATGACCTTGTGTTTTTTTTTCAGTAGAGCTGTCCACAGCCAAATGAACATTGTCCGTATAATACATTAGAAAATTCAAACATTTCAATAACTGATGCTTTCCACAAAAGATCAATATCAAAATGTGATGTTATCAGTAAATTATGGGGCAAATATTAATGAGCTCAGCTGACCAAACTTCTTAATAATTTTTTTTTTCAAAATATACAGTTTTTATTCACAATTGATATATCAGCTTGATTATTTTGTTTTGACTGTTTATACTTGTAAAAATAAATAGGCTGAAGATCTCTGTCATGTGCCTGATGAAATCATATTGTTGCTAAGTGTAATGTTAACATATTAGGATATCAAAGCATGGTACCATTGCATGCATTAGCAGCATCTATGACTCTTCTGAGTACATATAATACAGAGGGTTATTATCGGGTCTCAGATCGCATCCATATTTTTATATATTAAGGCTTGGATGCCAAGAAATTCACCTCAAGAATGTATCCTGGCATCCACGTGCAGACACATAATAAGTGATTAGGATCAATGAGACTTGATCATATATTTTTCCCCTTTTTGCAACTGAAAGTACAAGGAGTAGATAAAATTCCATGCAGAGTCTTACCAACTTTCATGGTCAGTAAAACACTTAGCAAGTGCTGTCACATTGTACTTTACAAAAAAAGCACCTAAACAGGCATGTCCAAGGGTTAGCTTCCGGTGATTTCTCCTGTCCACCCAGCGAATCTGGGCATACTGGGGCAATGCAGCAACTGCCTCATGTACACAGACAACCCTCTCCTCCTACCACCCAACACTACAACCTGCGAGAGATGCACTTACATAGCCAAACTGGAAGCAAAGCTCTCTCCAGTAAAGATTGTGCTAGACAGTCAAGAGGAGAAGGTTAACACCTGCACTACAACTCAAGCAACACATAGCCCTTCAAAAGCCATACCATCAACACCCACACATAGCAACACTAACCCCACATATGCTGCGGCCCTTAACATTAACCTGACCAAGCAACAAGGACCTCCAAAGCTGAAACACAAACACCATTCACAACCAAAGTGACACATAGCTCACAACGCCACTGTGCCACCCAACAACAGCCCCTAAGGCAAGAAAATGTACCCAACACTTTAGTCATAGGCAACTCTATAGTCAGGCACACTGATGTTCCACTCACCAGGCTGAATAAGGAGAAAATTACAGTCAGCTGCCTGTCGGGTGCCAGGATCTGCCACATAACGCATGCACTCAAGTTACTCCACAACAAGTACAAATATGACTCTGTCATTGTCCATGTTGGAGTGAATGACTTGAGAGGTACCTCCCTGGACTACATGAAAAGAGACATGGAAGACCTCTCGGATCATGTGGCCCAGGCAGGTATGACCCTAGCCCTGAGTAGCATCCTGCCTTCGCCCAGAATGATACCACAGTATAAGGACAAAATGATTGACTTCAAGGGGATTCAATATCTGTCTGCCTGGGACGACATCATTGACAAACCACGATGCTTTGCCAAAGATGGTCTGCACCTGTCACCCCTGGGATTAATGTTACTGACTAAAGCTCTTGCCAGCCCATAGTGCCTTTTTAGGCAAGTTTCAAAGGACAAAACCACCACCATAACAGATACAAGCATGCAAAATCTGAAGGTAATGCTACTCAATGCTAGAAGTCTAAACCTCAAAATGCACTCTCTCGAGGCACTCCTAAAAATGGAGAACATCAATATCTGTGCGGTAACTTAGACCTGGTTCAAGGCTCCAGAGAGCACCCCTGCAATACCAGGCTACAACTCTTACCACACTTTTCGACCACCAAACCAAGACTGAAACACTAAAGGTGGAAGAGTGTTCATATTCACCAAGGATATTCACACCTCCAGGCTAGTTGCCCAACACAATGCATCTGAAATTCTCCAGGTGCAACTAACACTAGGTATGACTACAATCCAAATTGCAGCTTGCTACAGATCCCCCACCATGCCCCAAGATTCTCACTACACCTTTCTAAACATACTGGAAAATATTAAGATACAACCAAACACCCTAATACTGGGTGATTTCAACTACCCTGCCATTAACTGGGAAAACTACTCGGTTACCAACACCTTTTCCCAATGGTTCTTGGAATTCATAAATTCTAATGCCCTGGATCAACTAATCCATTGTCCCACCAGGGGCTCCAATATCTTAGACCTGATCATTACCAACATGGGAGATAGATGCTCCACACCACTGGTCACCCCCTCATTGGTCAGGTCTGACCATAAGCTAATCACCATTGACATCCACATCCCACCCCCACCCCCACCCCCCAGTAAGGAAACCTCTATAAAAAACTTCTCCAAAGCCAACTTCATGCTACTCAAGTCAGAAGTGACAAACTTCATGACACCCATGCAGACGGGAGCTGAAAGTTTGACTATTGAATTCTACACTAAGGCACTGTATGAGCACATCCACTTGTGCATGAATCGTGCCATCCCAAATAGAACCAAGATGCTCTCCTCCAAAAAAAGGAAGCCAATTTGGTGGTCCCCTGCCATAAACAAACTACACAACAGAAGGAAGAAACTGTTGCAGAAAAGAGGAAAATCCCAGGATGCAAAAAACTCTCTTACTAGCATCAGTAAGAAGCTGAGATCCCTCATAAAATCCTCCAAAGCAAGTTATGAAAATAAAATTGCAAAAGATTCCAGAGACAACCACAAGGCATTCTACAGTTATGTCAAGAATCTAAATGGCAATGCTCAGATCTGCTCTGAGCTACAACAGAATGGCATTAAATATACTGATCCCAAGGATATTGCCAATATCCTGGCAGATCGATTTAGTGCCAACTTCACCCCCCCCTCACCCCCTTAAGGGCCCATCTCAATACCAAAATATTGCCAAATTTTGGTAATCATGGCCACACAGGTAGAAACCACACTCTGCAAAGCTAAGAATACAGCAGCCATGAGACCAGATGACATCCCGGGCTGTGTACTACATGAACTACAAAATGAACTGGCACCTCACCTAAGTGTCATGTTTAATCATAGCCTCACCTCAGGCTTCATGCCCACTGAATGGCGCACAGCTACAGTTATCCAACTCCACAAAGGGGGATCCACCTTTCTGATGAGCCTGATCTGCAAGGGCATGGAACGCATTATCATGGAACTGGATCCCACCCAGTTTGGGTTCATGAAGGGCCGATCTTGTCTGCTGAACCTGATTGACTTCTTCGAATCAGTCTTCAGAGCTGTGGACGAGGGTAAGGAGGTCCACACAGCCTATCTGGACCTTGCCAAGGCCTTTGACACCATCCCCCACTCTGGAATTATAGATAAACTTACTAAGCTGGGCATAACTCCCTATGTCACTTGATGGGTTGCCAACTGGCTTACTGACAGAATCCAGACTGTAAAAGTAGCCCACTCCAAATCCAGCTCCAGATAGGTGACAAGTGGAGTACCTCAGGGTTCAGTCCTGGGACCACTCTTGTTTGGCATCTACTTCTCTGAAGTACAGGCCAACACTAAGAGACTCTGGCTATCAAAGTTCGCAGATGACTGCAAACTGGGAGCCATTATTGAATCCCCAAATTATGTGGATATTCTACAAAAGGGCCTTACAGAAACAGATGCTTGGTGCCAGAGCCATGGGCTCAAGCTTAATGCCAAGAAATGTATAGTTATCCCCTTTGGGAAAAACTATGTACCCATGAATTACCACATAGGTGGCAGAATACTAAACACCGAAAGTGTGATGAGAGACTTAGGGACACATGTGGACAGTGGCCTCACCTTCGATAACCACATCACCACAACAGTCAGGAAATCCTTCTGTTTGGCACACCTCATCACTAAGGGCTTTTCATCCAGATAAAGGAGGTCATTATCCCACTGTACTCATCCCTCATTAGACCCATTATAGATTACAATGCCCCATTTGGTATGTACCTCACAAGACATCTGCAACAGCTGGAAAGACCACAGAAATACCTCACTAAAAGAATCACAGGCCTAAAGCAGATGCCCTATGCTGACCGTATAAAAAAACTCCAGCTATACTCTGTGGCATACCGTCTACTCAGAGGTGATCTCTGCTTAACATACAAGGCCATGTCAAACCCTGAGCTGTTGGACATGCTCCACTTAAAGAAATCCCAATCCCTCAGAGCCACATGCTCCAAAGATCTAAACCTTGTCATCACAATGAACAAAACATGCTGGAGGGATAGGTTCCTGACCCAAAGACTCCCCATACTCTGGAAGACTACCCATACATGTCAAGCCAAGCGCCTCCTTGGCCCTCTTCAAAAGGAACCTTGACAATTGGATGGGTGATAGGAAATTCACCTCGGGGATCACGTCAGTTGCCCTGCTAGACAAGGGTCCAGGGAAGTAAATATTGTGAGAAGAAATATCCAGGGAATTGTTATGGCTAGGCTTTTATAGGCCCTGGGGCTGATAGCCTAGTACCAACCTATGAACCTATGAACATAGACAGTATGTAAATATAAGTGGAAGAAAAAGTCACTGACAATTTGTTTAGTTAAGATAGTTACTGACCGATGCTGTAAACTGCCCAGAATAAAAATATGAGGCAAGATACTTAGGGACAGTTAAAAGAGTGAAGGAACATCCCTTTCATGAGACCCGAGCATAACACTGTTTCAGATTTTCTGAAAGCACTGTTATGGCTGTGTCTTGCTGTATAGTAGTGCTTTACAGGTTTATCTTGTTTTCTGATTTTGGAGTATAGTTGTGGCTCTCCGTCTACTAAATGTAAAATTATTTCCAGGAAAAGCAATTTACATTACAGGAAAGGCAGATGCTGCACATAGATTTCAATTATGTAAATAATTTCTAATCTTTACTTGCAGGGATCAGGTTTTGTTTAAAATTCTTCTGATGTGTACATACTTTAAACTAGGCTAGATTTTTCAGTATTATAGCATGTATATGGACCTATGTTTCCTTTTTCATGTATGCATAACATCTTCAATAGACCTCATACAAGGATCTTGTTATTATACTTAAAGTTCTACAATATCATCTTAGACACTTAAATGTCATGCTGTGGTCTGTGACTAGGGAATAGGTAATCTCTTATATTTTAAGGTATTCAGAGACAGACAGAGTTGGAGAGCTTAGTGCATGAGCATCCAGTCTCATTAATGTCAAAGAGAATGCCATCTCTGGTCATTCCAGCAGTGTGGTTGACCAAGTATGCTAAAGGCTGCAAACTGGGTACTGTTAAGCACTCATCCAGTGATACTAAACAACTTCAAAAAGGGCTGAAATATGCACGTACAAGGAATATGTATATAGTGTTCTCAAACTAATTGAAAAAAAAAGGTGCATCACATTAGCATTTGGCATAACAGTTGCTTCCATCTCATATGTTATGAATGGTGTTCCTCTTCACACAGATACTGTCATAACAGAACTAGGATCATATGTAAATAACTACCTCTCATTTGATCATCATATTTCCACCAGTCAAGAATCCTTCTATCTGGCCCAGTTAACATCTTAGGGAATGCCTTCAAGATCCAAAGAAGTCATCACACCACTGTACTCTTCCTTTATCTGACCCATCATTGAATACAACACCCCTTTTGGTTTATACAAATCCAATCATATCACTCAAATGGAAAGGCCCCAAAGATTTCTAACACAGAAAATTAAAGGTGTTAAATCCTTCAACTACATCGAATAGTTAGCAAAAAGCTCCTTTTATTTGGTATCCTACATTGCTCCAAGGTTACTCATATCTTTCTTTTCAAGTTCTGAAAGACCCAGTCTTATTTGATCTCCTATTTCTTCACAAAACCAGTGGATCTACAAACACCTGCACTAAGAACGTAAGTCTACACCAAAAAATAAACAAGACTCGCTGTAGGAATGGATTCCAAACTCAATGTATTCCTAGCCTATGAAATAATTTACCACTCCAGGTCAAACAAAGTTCTACATGGGCTTCCTTGAAGGCGACTCTTGATTATTGGATGGGGAGGTACAAATTTACAGGCAGAAAAGGAAACACTTGACTCAAGAAGATTGTAGTAAAACAATGTTTTAATTACTTCACAACACTTTCAAGCTAGTGCCCTTTACCATTGTGTAACAAAATGCAATAAAATCAACCTCTCCCTTTATACACATTCAAATTAAATCACATAACACAGGTTAATTATTGCACATGATCAATTAAAGCTTTTTAAAGAAACATACAATTCTGAATAAATAAAATGACTATGATATATAAAAAAAAATATGACAAACCAAACCAATATAACTCATCTTTTTAAAAAAAATTGCCTTTTCTTTAACATTGGTTTCAGGCTAACAGCTGCATTAATACCTGGATTAATGTCTGCCTGAAGTCTCACTGTCCATTCATATTCACTGAGCTCTAGTTTATTATTTATATCACCCCCTCTTATATTATTGTATACAGCATTAACATCCCTAAACTTAAACTCATGTTCCACCCCTTCATCTTCTGTATGTTTCACAGTGCATTAGTGATTACCTTTCTTCTAATGTCAGATTTGTGTTCTCCTTTGCGGTCTTTTAGTCTCTCTGTGGATTTACCTACATACAATACACATTATTCAGTGCACATAGCTTGGTATACCACATTATTTGCATTACAAGTTACAGATGCTCTAAGAATAAACTTCTTTTTAGTTATAGGATGACAGAACTGATTATTTGTTAAAATATCTTTGCAGCAAACACAATTAAAACACGTAAAAGTATCTATTTTCTGAATTGCCTTATTCTCCATTTTTTTTCATTTCTTTATAACATAAATGTTTTTCAAACTTAAACTATTCCTGTATGCAGAGTTGGGTCTATCCCCTATAACTTGTCTAATTTAAGACATCATTGAAAGCATTTCCCAATTCTTTGATATACTGTTTTTAACGTCATTAGTTTGTCTGTTGTATGTAGTTATATATCACAAATGCTCATTTCTAGTACCTCCAGTTCCATCTCCTGAACTCATAGTATTCTCTGAAAAATACTGTCTAGTTTTATTCCGTCTTTTTTAATAATATCCAGTTTTGACATTTCTAAATGTCTTTTGTCATATCCTCCTTCCTTATATTTATTTAACATAGCCATTATTTGTTCTTCACATCTACTGCCATCAGTATTTAAGGATTAGCTTGTAAGAGCTGACTTCTAACTACTCCTTCAAAAATATGATTAGCATGCATGCTTGCTGTATGTGTATATTTATTTACCTGAATTTCTTTCTTATAAATAGATGTCACAATGTCATCTCTTAGCCTTTCTAATTTCACATCTAAATAATTTATCTCACTGCTTGAAAAATGTACAGTGAATTTAAGAAAGTCCTTACTGCTATTCAAATATTCAACAAATAGCATGAGTTCAACTCCATCGCCTTTCCAAATCATAAATACATCATCCACAAAACGTTTATAGAATAGTATTTTTGTACAAAATTCAGTGGGCTTTTATACACATATTGATCTTCCCAGCATCCTACCACAATGTTGGCATATGTGTTGGCCATGGGAGTACTCATCACCGCACCTGTCTTTTGATGGAAAACAAGATCTTAGAATATAAAAACATTATTATCCAAAACAATATCTATTAATTCACAAACAGTCTCACCTTCTGTTGCAGACATGTTACTATGCATACGTAAAAATGTGTGTAATGTATTAATCCCAAAATCATTTGCAATTACTGTGAATAAGGATTTAAAGTCCAAAGTTACAAATACAAAATTTCTTTCAATATTCATTTTGCACCATTCATGTAGCTAGTGCAAAAAGTCACCCGTGTGCTTTAAATAGCTTTTAATTTTCGAAAGCATATTACTAAGTGCTGATTGAAGGTATGTAGAAAAAGGCTTAGTTACCCATCCATCTCCAGACACTATAGGTCTCATCAGTGGACATTCTAAATATTTGTGCACTTTCAGGAGCCTGTAAATAACTCGTATAACAGGCAAGAAACAGTCAAATACTTAAATCTATTGAAATATCACCATTAAGTTGCAATTCAAAAATACATATATTCACTTTACTTATGTTTCTTAGTATCAGACATACTGATTTTACTGAAGATTGTCTTATCATTTAAAATTTCTAACATCAATTATTCATAATCATCCTTGTTCATTATAACTATGGCTCCACACTTCTCTGCCTGTTTGATTACAATTTTGGCATTGTTTTGTAATTTCAAAAGCGCATCATGTTCTTTAGGTGTTAAGTTGTACCACCTATTCCTCTTTTTGTTTGCATATAACTCATGTAATTTTCTTTCACAAATATTACTAAATGCATTCAACAATGGGGGGGTTTCTGGTACAAATGTACTGGCCCTTTTACAAACATTGAATGTATAAGGTACTGAATTTTTAAAAGTAAGTTTTAGACTCAAATTTCTTATAAATACCTTTAAATCATTTATGGCATTAACTACTGTGTTGGTACAAGATGGTATAAAAGTTAAATCCTTCTGCAATAGTAACAGGTCCTCAGCCTTAAGGTGTATGTTCAATAGGTTGATTACTGTTTGTTGGATATGCTGTTCTGATACTTGGAGTGACTCCGCATTTACAGACCACTGCTTCTCCATCATGCCCTTCCTCCTCCTCTTCCTGGTGTCCTGCCTCTTGATCAGTCGCATTTCCCCATTTAAACTATTTCTGGTAGAGTCAAACGAATTGGAACCTGTTGAAAAACCTCGCATGGCTAGACTGTACCATTCTGTGGATTTACATCTCCTACCACTATATTGCTCAAGGGAGGGTTTGTACATATTGTCAAAGTGTTTCTATTAGAGGATTCAAGGGGGGCAGTAGCAACACTGTTGGTGGATGTATTCTCATTATTATGTCCATTCAATTCAGACTGGGAAACAGTGTCAAGAACATACATAGATACTTGATTGGTAGAATTCTGATTCCTTCCCCTGTTTTTTGGATGTGGTTTGACCAATCCTTTGGCCATGAAAAAATATTATCCAAAAACTAAAATCATTTAAATCTCTTATTAGTTTATGTTTTTTAATAGCCTGCAGTTTTCCATCAAACTTAGTTACGCTTTCGATCATCTGATTGTATATTTGTGAATATTCCTGAAAGTTTGGCATAACAGTCACATCACTTTCAAACCATGTTATCTCTTTAAACGACTCATTTTCTATTTTGGAGAAGAATTGATACATTAAGTTCATGTAATCTGCACTAAGCTTTAAGTTGAGCTCTTGCCATTTTTTAACAGTTAAGGGTAGGTGCTCCAAAAAGATGGCATTTTTAATATTTTTAAGTTACTCGGGACCACCCCAAGCTCTAAGTAGGCTGTAAAGCTAAATGCTGCCATTGCAGCTTTTGATATGTTTGCATTTTTCTTTCTAATAGTTCAATCTGTTCTTTAAGTCCATTAATCAGTTCATTGGTGGGCTCTACATTTCAGCTACTCACATTTGTTAATTGTCCAAGCAGAGGGTTATTTTGTATCTTCAGCAATTCATATATCAAATGATATGAGTTGTTAGAGTCCAAGTTCTGACTTGTAGTATATGCAGGATGTGTGATATTGAAATAAAATAATCAAGCACCCAATGTTTATCCACAAAACAGTCTAGAAAAAACAAACAACAAGGCAAGCGCACTGGTTCCCAGACTTTGTGTGATAAGTAACCTACTAATTCCCACCAACATACATTGCCAGCATTTACCAGTTTTCTGTATTCCTGATCTTTACTACCAGCAGGCAATGGTGTGCCTCTTCCCTTATCCCCATTCACTTGTGAGAGGTAAGCAGGCTTTGCTTTGTCATTCCTTCCTTATCAACAATGGATTTTCCAATGCTCAGGCCAGTAACTGAGACCAAGACATCTGGAACATTGCTTCAGCTTCCTAGCTGTAAAAAGTACCACAAACACCAAAGTGAAAATTGTAAAGAATAAAATTACAAAGAGTCAAAAGACACCCAGGCTATAAACTTTGCTATCTGGTGACTTGACAAAACCTTCAGAGGAGTTCATAAAATATTGCCTACACAAATACAGAACTTTAACACACTCTTATACCAATAAAAAGCAATCAGTTACACAATCCATTAATTATTGACTCAAATTAGATACTTCCAATTACATTCCATATTTAACACCCAGGAAACAATGTCTTATGTTTCATAATATAAATATATTCCTAATATAAAGATTTGTCCTTTAACCTTTTGCCATCCCCAAACATAATATGTACTTGTTCAAGAACTGCTGCTTTAATCAGCTCAAAATTATTATTATGATTTTGACTTTTAAAGTTTAGTGATGTTTGCCTTGAAGATGTCAACTGAGTGTCAATGATTTCTCAGTTTGAATATTCCTTATGCACTAAATGCAAAAAGTACATATTTCTGCTAACTGTTTAGAACTAGAACATTTTTACATTTTTCCCCAAATTAGTACTACAATATTCACAGCACTTTTGTTTCAACAATGGTATAATATTTCTTTAAATAATTTCTCATTCCAATACCTCCAGCCACGTATCTACCAATCCCTTGTCTCTTTTTTCAGATATAGACAAGAAGAACATTAATCAGAATTGCAAACAAGCTGAGAATAAAGACAGCAAAACTGAACAGCAAGTAGAAATGACAGATAAGATGGTCGAGAAAAACAAGGTTATAGATGAAGGTAAAAACCAAAAGGGAAATGAAAAGAAGGTTTGTAAACATAAAGAAAGAAAAGGACATGAAGAGAGAAAAGAGGAAGGGGAAGAAAAACAGAAGAAAGAGCAAAAAGAAAAGACAGACAATGAAAAGAAAGACGAGAAGAAAGAAACAGAATTCACCGAGAATAAAACAGATACAGGTATAATTTCACAGAAAATTTGCAAACAAATTATTCTTAAAGGGCAACTCCATCCAAATATTAAGTTTTTCTGTTTTCTGCCTACATCTGAGTTTACAGTCCTTGTGTACGCCATTTATCTGCCTATGAAATTGTTTTGCTTTCTTCTAGAACTGGACTTATCATCTACTATCTCACAGAATTACTTTGGAAGTTACTGAGTTTGGAAGCATAAGGAGAAACTATGTTAACTCAGTCTCAATAAAACTAAGTAGGTCCCTACTTTAAAATGTATTTTGGGCCAGTATATAAAGAATGAAGTTTTAATGCATGATTTGTTGCATTGATAACTTCCAATAGACATAACTGTGATGCTCAGAATAGCAAACTTTGATACAACAAAACCCCATAATCACGAATGTTATTTTTGCAAGACAAAAATAATGAAACTAAAAATCCCGAAATGTTTACTTTTTCCCAGGGCAAGTAAACACTTGACCAAAATTATACAAAACACACCCTACCATCGTTAATTTTCCAAGTCTGGTGGCTGGACTTTCTCTCTGTTTTATACCTGGTGTACACCCTACCATCTGAAACTCACCTAGGTGGGGGGGGGCTACACCCACGTCACCCCTGATGTGGGGAGCTGCACCACTAAACCAAGTGTTTACTTACCTGGAAAAAAGTACATGATTTGGGATTTTTAGTTTCATTATTTTTGTCTCGTAAAAATGACATTCGTGATTATGGGTTTTAGTTTATGAAAGTAGACCCATATAAGATATACAATGGGTCTGGGTTTCGGACACCCGATCAAACTGACAGTTTGCCGACACCTGTCTGGTCAAACCATTTGGTCAACACAGATAGAAGGTTGACAGGTGTGCAATATCAACAATCCCTGGGTAGGGAATATTCCCTTTCCCTGGGGATTGTGCAATCTTGGAGTTAGCATATATAATTATCCCCAGTTCATTTTATTTGTTTATTTATTTAACATTTGTTAACTGGGAAAGTCTGACTTGGAATGTAGCCAATTTTCAGTGAAGGCTTGGGGAGAAATGTTCCAGATTCATGTCTTTAAATGTGGGAGGAAACCGGAGTATCTGGAGGAAACCCACATGAACGCAGGGAGGACATGCAGACTCCACACAGAAGGCACCCCAGCTGTGAATCAAACCAGAGAACCTCTTGCTGTGAGCTGACAATGCTACCACTGCACCACTGCGCCATCCATTCATTGAGAGAATGTGTCAATATTTGTGAATTCAACTTTATGACATCAATCTACTGGGTGTCGCCATACTGTTTGTTTGATCAGGTGCCTGGCACCCATATATACGTATACACACACACACACACACACACACACACACACACACACACACATATATATATATATATATATATATATATATATATATATAGAGCTAGATGTTGGATCTTTCGGCTTTTCCCGGTTAGGGGTCACCACAGCAGAACTCCGGTCCGCTAATGATTGGCAGTAGATTTTTACGTGCCAAGTTGCCAGCCCTGATGCACAACCTTCAATGAAGGTACGCCCATTCACGCATGTCTCCACACAGAAGATGCTTTAGCTGAGAATCGTGTGTGTGTGTATATATATATATATATATATATATATATATATATATATATATATATATATATATATATATATATATATATATATATATATCTATAGCTACAGTTGAGAAGAGTGAACACTCACATGACAGAATGCTTTTTACTACTGTAAAAAAGGGAATGGTCATGTGAGTGAATGTTCTTTTAAACTGAGTTTCTCCCAGCTGCCTTTTACATGTAATCACTTTGCAGAAGGATAATGGAATTTGCCCTTACCTCACTATTATGCAGTCTCAGAGTTAGCATATATAATTATCAAGGAAGGTAGGGGTACAGGGGTCTCGCCCTCCTGCAAAAAAAAAATCATTTTAGTATTTTGGTGGTGCAATGGTTAGCATTGTCACTTCACAGCAATAGGGTCTTCAGTTCGATCTTCGGCTGGGATGCCTTCTGTGCGGAGTCTGCATGTCCTCCCTGTGGTTGTGTGAGTTTCCTCCGGATGCTCCAGTTTCCTTTCACATCCCAAAGACATGCTGTAGGTAGATTAGACACTCTAAATTGTCCCTAGGTGTGAGTGTGTGCATGTGTGTGCCTTCCGTGGAAGGTTGGGTGCTGGGTTGGCAACTCAACACCATAAAACTCTACTGCCAATCATGAGCAGACAGGTGATCCGCTGTGGTGACCCCTAACTGGGAAAAGCTGAAAGAAGAATATTTCATTGTTTTGACTACTATAGAGTCACTCTAAAGTGATTGCTTTCTTGATGTTCGCTCTTGTGAAAGTTATCTATATATATATATATATATATATATATATATATATATATATATATATATATATGTTCATAGGTACCTACTAGACTATTGTCTGTGAAGATCTTTAGAAGCCTAGATATACATTCCCATGAAGATTTTAACCCTATTTAAGCCCTAATATTTTAAATATGAATAACCCAGAGATGAGCAGAACATTTTGACATGTTGTTCCATTCCATGATGGACAAGGGTACTGAACAGCGCAGCATTTGTGGGAACCCATCCAGTATTTAAGATCACATGTGTATCAGTGAAATAGAAGTACTTTGCTTTATGAGGAGAGGAAGGCAATTCCAAAGGAGTGGTATTATGTGTGATACTTATCTACCCTCCAACACATTCTATTTATGTTGCAAAAGAGATTTAGATCTCTTGAGCAAGTATTTATGCTTCCATTTGACTTGTGAATGTGAAGTAGGTTTGACAGAGTAGTATCTGTTGAGGCTCTTTATGCAAGGCAGAGATAATCTCTCAGTAGCCTGCATGACACTGAGAAGAGGGACAAGACTTTGAGATGATCTGCATAGCTTTTATGATTTAAGCCCATGATTTTCTTAGTAAGAAAGCATTGTGGATGTTCAAGTTGTGTCATATGTTTGGACAAGTACATAACAAAGGGGGCATTATACTCAATGAGCAGCCTGATAAGTGTGTAGTACAGTGAAATTATCACATCTTTGGATCGGGATGCCATACCCTTAGTTATAAATTGTGTAGTAAAAAGGACTTTCTTACAATAGCAGATATGATACATTTCTGTGTCCCTAATTACTGGATCAGTATTCAGGGGAGTATTGTCAATGTGATCATTACAATGGAGAGCTTGCTTGCTAAAGGATACTATACACTTCTTGATATTTAGTTTTAATACATAGTTTTGATACCAGCTATTAGTTGGTAAAGGCTTTCTTGGAGAATTGTGGTGGTCTCTGGGGAGTTTATGATGTCACTAAGTTTAGTCATCTGTTAACTTGGCCAGCCGTGAACCTTTAAAAGTTGCTTTGACCTCAAAGAAGTAAATGTCAAAGAGTAGTAGTCCAAGGACTGAACCCTGGGTTACACCACAAGTGACAAGTCTTTTGGAGGAGGTACAGCCACCATCCCTAATTTTATGGGTTCTATTTGTGCACCAAGTTGCTATCCAATGAAGTACAAAGGGATAAACATTTAGTTGTGATAGTTTATCTATGGACATGAGTGTGGGATGGTGTTGAATACCTTTGTGGGGTTTAGATATGTGGTGTGTACTGATTGCTCTTATCCATTGCTTCATTAACCTTGTTGAAGAAGTCAACCAGGTTAAGTTAGCAGGATCTGCCCTTGACAAATCCAGACTGGCTTAGGTTGAGAGTTAGTAGGTTACCTATGTCTTTATTTATTAATTCTACAATGATACTTTTCATAACCCTGCTAATAAGGCTGGTTAGATTTATGGGTCTATATTTTCCCGGGTCAATTGACACTCCACCTTGATGACAGTTTTTGTCTTACATTCATCTGGCACAAAGCCTGTCTGGAGGCTGACATTGAATAGCCTCTGTAGAAGGTCTGACAGGTCCTGTTTCAGGCTGGCCCGTACGCTGCCTGATGTTATCCAGCCCCATAGAAGCAGTACTCTAGGCATTGGATAGTAGCTTGAGAACTTGTTCATGGGAGAGTTGAGGGAGGGGTTTAGATGTGGATAGGAGATCTGGGAATGTAGGAGGAGAGAAAGGGGCTGAAGTTAGAGCTAAATTTATCCATCGTAAACTGGCTATGCCTTCTTGTTCTGAGTATGCAACATCATTTGCTATTAGCACTGTGAAGTGCTGGGTATTGTTTCTAAGGTTTCTAACATAGTTAAAAAAATCTTTGTGGTTGTCCTTTGCCTGGGTAGTTTTGATTGGTTCGATCAGAGTCTGGAATGCTCTTTTAAGTTTTAGCAAGAGTTTTTTTTTGCGTGCGTGCGCACACACACACACACACACACACACACACACACACACACACACACACACACACACACACACACACACACACAAACACATTCTGGTGATGTGTTTTCTAAAATGATTCCCCTAGTGCTGAGGGATAGTGATTCCACCTCCTGCTACAACACTTATAGGATGTAACAGGATTTTTCAGAATTGTTTACCCATTCAAATGTCAGCACTCACAACACCGAGTGCTGACATGCAGAAAAAAACACCAAGGCTGTTGTAGAAAGAGCAACACCAAAAAATACAGAAGAGCAAATATTGAACATCGCTGTTTTCCTTTAAAATTTTTTTTTGCAGGGTAAGCCCCCTTGCACTCCCGTACCACTGAACTTATATAGACCAATTCTGCGATCACCATATCTCATGGAACAGGCGGCCATTCAATTTCATTTTTTTGGAATTCGCTAAAATGAGTCCTGACATT
The DNA here is from genome assembly GCF_019279795.1 of Protopterus annectens. Lineage (NCBI taxonomy): Eukaryota > Metazoa > Chordata > Ceratodontiformes > Protopteridae > Protopterus > Protopterus annectens. Next base: position 894,943,427 of record NC_056744.1, on the reverse strand, counting down.
TCAAATGATAACCTACAGAATTTGCTGTTTTTAATTTGAATTGCCATTTATTTGTCAAAGCCTTGTGACTTACTTCTGGTTATGGGACTTTGATGTAGTGCACATCCGTCACCATAGCTATGCCCTGAACTGAACCTGTAGCTGGAGAAGTGCATCAGGTCTTGGACTTCTGATAGGAAAAGTAATAAAAATGGTGCTGTGTCTGTGACAACTGATAAATATAAGCACTAAAGGCAACAAAACAGCACAGAACAGTAGCTAGCTTGTTTAACTACTTATTTCTTTTGTCTCTTTGTTCATGATACAGAAACAGGCCACCAGTAAGCAGTAATGCTGTGGCAAATAGGGGCCTTTAATGTGATTGCAGGAAACCAGTCATTCTGACACCCATTAACTGCAATGAGGAAAAAACGCCTTATCAGCTAATGCGCATGCCTCTAAATCACGTGGTGATTCCTTCTGTGCTAACAAGCACTTTGCTGAGGTAATCATCACCAGTGGCTCATTCACCCCCCCCCCCACACACACACACACATCCATGGACACATTGCTATACATCTCAACTGCCCCTGCTGTTACAGAATGTCCAGGATTTAGCCTCTTATAATCTCTGTGTCCCTGACAAAAATGAATACAGTCGGTCGTTAATGGTAGACATTAGAGTTTATGAGATGTTATATTTCATTTACAGCTTATTGTTGCAAAAATATGTTCTATTAACTTTTTACATGAGGTAAAGTAATATTTAAATTAAGATTTAAAAAAGTGACAATGAAGTCTTGTGTCCCAGACCCCTTATTACAGTCATTTTTCATTAATCTAGGGGAAGTTGATAGGTACGGAATCCTCCTACACACCTTCACATACATACTCTTACTTAAAGACATTACCTCACACACACATGCACACAGGCGCTCATCATACGTCTAGCATGCCCCTTCCTCATGTGATGACACTCACTAACATACTCACCCAGACACACACACACACACACACACACACACACACACACACACACACACACACACACACACACACACACACACACACACACACACACACACACACACAGTCCTGAAAATATTCATACCTCTGCATATACTCAGCCACACACATAACATGTACCCTTCCACACATGTAATTCACTTATTGCATACATTTCCAGGGGATAGCATATTACTCATTATCATATGCCTCTTCCCCCGAAATGCCTCATTTACATTTGTGGTACTCCAGTGAGACAGTCCACTGTTGTGCTTCATCTCATCGAGTTAAAGTACTGTGTTGGGACTATTCCTTTATTGGAAATGGCTACCACAAGCAATGAAAAGGCCTTGTGGCTGGGGGTATAATTTCTGAATCCCAAGTTTTGTTTCTGGATAGTTCTTCAGAGTCTTTGAAAATCCTCAGCCATTACAGATTAAAACCAACTATGTTATAAAATCAACAAGCTAAAATCAAGGAAACCGCAAGTTCAGCTGGGAGATTTTAAAATAATTTTACGGATGGATTCATGAATGCCTGCACTAAGTGTACACCATTCTGAGTGAACAGACAACAAAAGCATAACTCCCACCTTCTTCCTCCTAATTTTAGTTTTCCTACTGATTTTTTTCAGCCTTAAATGTTGGGGGGGGGTTCATAAAGGTTACCACAAAGTGTGGAATACATGTAAACTTAGTATAATCTTTCTGAGTGAATAGACAGCACAAAAAAATGCATTAGAGATGTTCTTGAATATAGATTGTGTACACTTAGTGTAGGTGTTCATGAATTTGGCCCAGAAGTCATTCATATCAGGTGAATAGTCATCTTCTAACCTTAGCCATTGCTCTAGTTTCTTATTATCCAAAACTGTGTTGAGATCTTCCTCTGTATGGCCACTGTCTGTAGAATCAACCACAAAGAATGCTAATTTTCACAAGTCTGTACATAGAACTGTCTTTTCAGAACATCAGCCACTACTATCTTATGATGATATATAAACATTTTAGTGAAATTAAATAGGGCTAGTATGTAGTCTAACTGCATACAAAAGCCCCTAGCAATTCAAAAAGAGCTTTTCATAATTGATCAAGTCCTTGTATGCAATATTGCCCCATTGTGCATGCATTGTACTCCAAGTGAGAACTGTCCAAATTATACATAATTCACAATAGTAGTGCCATTAGGATACTGATTGGTCATAATGGAGTAAGCTACAGGACTGCAGTCATGTCCAATCCCATGGAGTTTCACTTGTAGGCACAGCAAGTCCCATCTCTGCTAACATATTTCTTGACATACAGAGCTGATCAACATATTAGCACTACCCCCCCCCCCCTCCAAAAAAAAAAATTTCCTCCATCACCTGGTAGAAAAATGTCTGCCAGAAACCGAGTTCCACAACCAAGCTTGTTTTCCCATACAGTGATATGCCCAGCCAATGGGAGCTCACACCGCCAGATTACTCATTTCCTTATTATGGATATGGCTTCTGGTCTGTTGCCGTGTTTAGGAAGTGAAATGTTTTATGAATCATTCCTAGGCATGACAGTGGAATACCATGCAGCAATGAAACACACCTTCAGTAGGTAGTTCCTTGTAAAAAGCATCATTTGAGGAAATCAACTTTGACAAATGGATAAGCCCACCCATACTCATGTTTGTTTTAACAACACGTAGGTGACTGCTGTTATCATGTAAATAATTATTAGCAAACTTTGTTTTCATTAAAATCTTGGGATGCAGCATTGCCACTAACAATGTATAATTCAATGTCTAAAAATACAAAGTCGATTTTAGGCAAAACACCTGTAAAAAGAGAGAATGCAGCTAGTTGCAAATAAGCTAGAAAATCAATAACCTGCTGTTCTGAGCCAAATTCTGTAATAAATAGATAGTCCCATAAAAAGCAAATTGTCACCATAGATCATTACCAAAACCATTGATTAACAAGTCAGTTGACATCTCAGCTTATAGTTTTATAGGTTCATAGGTATATATTAGGCTAACAACCATTGGGGTCTTTATTAGCCTAGCCAACCAAACCAAATGTATCCCATTCTGCCTTAGAGATCATTGTAAGGGGTGTGTGCTAGTTAGGGCATGATTTAATTGCTGCCTCTGTCCATCAGAGACACAGATGTTAGACAGTGGTGAATTTCTGATTTCGCCCTGCTAGACAGGGGTCCAGGAAAGTAAATAATGTGGGAAGAAATAGCCAGGGAATGTGTTATAGGCTAGTTTTATAGGCCCTAGGGCTGATTGCCTAGTACCAACCTATGAACCTATGAACCTATGAACCATCCACTGGTCCAGGTTACCCTTGAATAGGGTTAGGGAGAGGCTCTACTTCACAGAGAATGGGAATTCTCTGAGATACATACCTGTTCCTCCAACATGTCCTATTTGAAATAATAAGCAATATTTAAATCCTTGAATATAGTTGCTCTAAAGCTGTTTGTTTTGCCAATATGCAAAAGTTCCATTGGGGTGTCTCCAAGGAGGCCTTTTATGTCTGGCATAAATTGCCTCGCAGCAGTTTGTAGGAAGCAGAGTATAGGGATAGGGCTTTGATGTGATCTGAATTGGGCATTATGTTTACACCCTGTATTCTTTTTGTGAAGAACTCCTAAGGACGTTCCAGTTACCGCATATGCCTGGTCAGGTGCGTACCAAAGGGAGTGCTTTACTCAATGATGGATGTGATGAGGGCTGAGTATAGTGGCATGATGACTTCTCTGGATCTAGATGCCATGTCCTTACTTATAAGTTGAGTGACATAGAAAGATTTCCTTACTACCTTAGATACATTATGGTTGAAAGTCAGGTTATAAGCTACATGAGTTCTTAAATCCCTGACTACTGTGTCTACTTTTAGGGGGTGTTTTATTGATGAAGCAATTTTTTTGAGGTAGTCAACTTCCCAATAGGTACTATTATGCATTTCTTAGCACTGAGTTTTAAGCCACGGCTTTGGTACTAGTCATTTGTCTTTGTTAGACCTTTCCTGTAAAATGTTAGTATCTTGGGGGGGCTGCATCTGCAAACTTGTTTGGCTTTTGAGAAATATATGTCAAAGTGGAACAGATCCAGCACAGAGCCTTGGGGGACTCCAATAGTAACTGGCCTCTTTGTGGAGATGGTCTTTCCAATCCTAACCTCCTGGGTCCTATCTGTGAGCCAGTTGGCTATCCAGTGGGATACATAGGGATTTATGCCTAATTCTATGTGTTTGTTTACAACACCCTAGTGCAGTATTGTATCAAATGCATTAAATAGGTCAAGTTCGGCATTATGCACAATTTTGCCTTCATCCATTGCCTTGGTGAACTTCTCAATGAAATCCACCTAGTTCAGTAATCATGCTTGCCTTTGAAAAAAGCAATCTGGGATTGGTTCAGTGTTTGAAGATTTCCTATGTCATTGTTAATTGTTTCTATGATAATTCTTTCTATGGCTTTGCATATGAGACTAGACAGACTAATGGGCCAGCAGTTCCCAGGATCCATTGATGACCCGCTCTTCTGCAGAGGGATGACTGTTGTTGTCCTCCATTGGTGTGCCATGAAGCCTGTTCAGAGGCTATGTTTGAATAGTGACTTCAGTGGCTCTGATAGGTCATATTTCAGGCTATTTAGAATATTACTGGGGGCCCATCGAAGCTGTATTCTTATCCATAGAGAGCACCTGTAAGACCTACTCCATACTGCTAGTTAGAGGGGTTATGTTACATGGTACTTCCTGGGGGGTTGCTGGGGGTGTGGGGGGTAAAGTTGGAGCTGAATCTGTCAGCTAGAGGATTTGCCATATTTCCCATTTCCATGAACTTGGCTCCATTTACCTGCAGTTTGGCACACTATTGTGTGCTGCTTTTGAGGTTTCAGACATAGCTTAAAAGGCCTTATGGATGTCCTTCGCGTGAGATGCTATCTTTACCTCAAAATTTGCTTTTTGTACTTAATTAGCCCTCTTAATTGTATATTCAGTTTGACAAGACAGTTTTTCTTGTTTTTGGTGTTACAGTTCCTAATGTTAGCTATGACTTTTTTCTTTTGTTGTACAACCTATTTAATTTTGGATTCCACCAGGGTATCTGTTTTTTAAGTTACTTTTGGAATTATGTCTGGTAGGAACAGCCATTTTTATGCAGTTATTGACATGGTTCTATGGAGTTTTTGTGAATGATTCTGCATAGGCTATTTTTGTTATCTTGGTTTGGAATTGCTTGACATTTTGACAGACTATCGGTTGATAAAATGTATTTTGCTTTGGAGTCGTTTCTAACTGTGACAGGTTTTACTGGGGTTACTGAATTAATTGTTATTTTAAAGAAAACTGCTTTGTGGTCTGACCTTACCAGAAAGGACACAACATGGGAGGGTGGGGTGCAATATTCTTCATTCTTGTACCTCTGGTAGGTGTATGTACTATCTGGGCCAGTGTATTTGTGTTTACAAAATCTAGAAATCTCTCAGCCTGCAAATTTGGGGTTGTATAGGATTCCCAATTTATAGACAAATAACTGGTATTTGAATGGAGAGCATCCCCAATAGGTCTGAGTATGAGCTATGGGTTTCATGTAACATATAGGGTGACCTGCAGTTTGGTAGAGATGGTATGGAAGTTGTCCATGGTAATCTGGATGTGGTGGAACTCCAGCATGTGATTTTGTTTAACCAACTTAGAGGTATGCTTGTTACTAATATAGATTGAGAAAGCTCCCCCCTTAGTCCCTGCCTGAGTAGTTGCTAATCTAAATGTGTGGAAGGCACTGAAACCTTGCATTCTAGGGGTGCTTTCAGCAGCTTTAAACCATGTCTCAGTAACTGCACAGATGTCTGCATTTCCAGGGTGAGCAGAGCTTGACTGGAGTGGAGCTTCATGTTTAGACTCCTGGCATTGAACAGTAATACCTTTAGATTTCCTTGAGTAGATTTTGTTATCTTGGAAGTTTTGTCAATTTGGCATTGCCTGAAATGGCTCTATGGGGAAGCAAAATGTTTTAGCCAGTATTCACAAACCAAAGGTGGACAGGTGCAGACCATCCTTGGCAAAGTAATGTGGTTTGATAACCATGTCTCCCCACACTGAAAAATATTTTATCCCCCCCAGAATGACACCCGAAACTAAGCTAATTATTAAAGTCAATCATCTTCTGTTCATATTGTGGCATCATCCTTAGTGAAGGTAGAATGCTGCTCAGTGCTAGGCATGCACCAGCCTATGACACATAGTCCAAGAGCTCCATAATGTCTCCCTACATATAGTCTAGGGAGGCCATTTACACATACATGAACTATGACTGAATCATGCTGGTACCGGTGGTGTAATGCTTTGACTGTGTGCATAACTTTATAGATCCTGGTTCGTAGCTGTTGTTTTTCTCCTTGCTGAGCCTGGTGAGTGGGGCATCAGTATGTCGTATAATTGAGTTCCCTATGACTAGAGCCCTGGATAATGTACTGCCTTGCCTTATGGACTTGAGAGCTGAAACCCCACTGGTTGTAGCTATATGTGCAATGTATGTGTTGCTACTGTTGAGTGCTTTTGAGTTTGCTGAGGATGAGTTTCTGACAACGAGATTGCTATTTTGAGTGTTTGTGTGGCACAAGAGTTTACAGTATGCCCTAGTGGCTAGTGCTTTCCCTAATTCCTGATCCCTGTACTGCTGTTAGTGGCATTAAGGCACAATTGTATTATCCCTCCCTGGTGACTAGTGTGTTGCCCCACCCACCACTCACTGTACTGCTTTAATGTTAGGTGGACGAACACAACATGTTGGCCGTGTTCACTACTAAGCAATATCCAGAATCACTTGAACTGTAGATGACTTCCTGGAGGTAGTTCTGGGAGAGTGGCACATGGCTAATTAGCATATGCCTCTCTCACCAGACTGCCTTATTAGTGTACAGCATGGCCATGGAGCCAGCCCTACATGGTGCTGGATGTCTTTGTACTAGAGCACCATGCAGTGTGGTATTAGGGATATTTATGAATTTCCCTCAGTTGTCTGTTAGATAGATTTTTGCATATTTTAGTATGTTCCTACAAATATGTTATGTTTATTTTGTATTTATCTTCTAGTGTAACAGAATTTTTTATACACAGCAGATTTTTAATATTAGCTGATTTGCAAATGGATGATTTTTTCACCAATATATTTAAATGACTAAGTGAGGTTGAAATTATTTTAAAGAAGTCATTCACAGTTTTAATAAATGGGCTTAACCATGATAGAGCTTTCAGACTGGATTTCAGTCCATTTAGTTTTATTGGCCTGAATGTACACATAAAGACTTAAAAAGTAAAAAGTCATGGGCATTCTGAAGCTACATAGTAAAACATATATCCCATGGGCCTCCACTAGAGGAGTATTATGTATTGCAGATTCTAGCTTGGCTGTATCTTTAATTTGAAGACTTTATTTTTATCTACTTCTTTCAGCATTTTTGTTTATTGCAGTTTTCTTCAACAGAGTCTGTTTTTTGAGATGACATGCTTATTTCTAAAGCTCGTTTGTGCATAGTACATACTACTTGCTGAGATTTCCTGAAGGGAAGTTATAGAGTAGCTCATTGCATGACTGATATGGATAAATTACTAAAGGAAAGTATAAACTGTGCAAAATCCATAAACTCCAAACTTTGATGAAAAAATAATATATCCAGAGTTCTAGATTGTTGTAGAGTTTTGCACCGATAATTTAATTATTTCCCGTCAAACTATTAAGTCTAATGAGTATCTGTGAGGAGCTGTATAAAGTCTGATCATCTTTGATCATTGTTCTTCAACTTGCCACTTGTGAAATCAAATTATAGTCCTTAGTGACCAAATGACACTTAGAAGCGTGCTTATTACTTCAGTGAATTTTCACTGTGACACATTATAATTAGCCATGATCACAAATTTCTGTTTGCTTTCTTTAGCAAAAAGGAGTTCTTATTAAATAGGTGGCACTCTAGTTGGGTTAACCATTGCCAAATTTCCAGACTAATGTTTGAGAAAAACTTGATAGACATATAACAATAAATTTTTCATACCTTCTGACTCCTTAGATGAAAAAAAAGGATCATCATTTAAAGTTCTGTGAATTAGTAAGATCCATAAGTCAGCATTTTCTGATATCATGGCAGATTAAACAATTAGGCTATCTAATCTGGTCTTTAATTTAGCATTCAACTTATCCTTCATTCTTCTCTCCTCCTTACCTTTTCTCCCACTTTCCTATGAACTTTTGAATTCCTGCATGGTTTCCCTCTCTACCACACATTCTAGTAATTCAGTATATGGGTTCTCAACTCTGTCTATGAAGCAGTACTTTGGCGATCCAGGCACTAGTTAGTTCCTACTGTCTGATGCCTGTAGCTCTTTCATCCCCATCTTTCCATCCTGCTCAGGATATCTCCTTCACATCTCCCTGAAATGATCTTCTGCACCAGTATCTTATCCCCCCTCTCATCTTTTCTGAACTCATATTAGAAGAGCTCTAGCTTCTCTGGCCTTTGGTCGTTGATGGTTATCAACGTGAAGTTCAATGCACTGTAAAATAAAAAACCTATATCCAAGTACATTAATGAATTCTTGTATATTCTGATGTGACTTTAGCTTTGTGTGATTAATGGCTGTCAGTATCAGAAATCATACCTGTTAACTTTCAGCCCACAGACCCTCATTACAATAGAGTGGTTACCGGTGCATAAGTACTGTTGTGTGCAGTCTGGCAAATGCACGATGCTATGTGTTCTGTGATTTATGCACATGTTCATATTGATGGCCACTTTGTCAAAAAATATAATGAATCTATATCCGTCTTCTGGGCCTTCCATCTCAGTATCCATTACTCACTCCTCCAAGTAATATAGCTAGGCACTTTGTATCTCTAATTTCCCTGCACCATTCTGATTAATACTTTTCTCAGGTTTCATGTGTTACTCCTTGACTGTTTTTGTTTTGATCCAGTTCTCAGAAAAACTAAGACTATGAAACTCAGGGTATGCAATATTCCATTGTTGACTTGGCTCTTCATCCAGAGCTTGTATTTTCTTTGTAAAAAGAAAAGCATTCAACTTGTGTTTACAAAATAACTGCATTCATTAAGCTCATTGAGTATGTTTTATTATATTTTATTAATCACACATTCCTGAAGTATACTAGACATCATTAGTCTATTAGACACCATTAGAGTAACCAGACTTTGAACCAGCTATTTCACTAACAAAGCTGAATGTGCCTCTTCTTGCAAACCATCTGAAAAGCTACTGATTACCTCACTTCAACTGTCACAACATTTCCACACTCTTCTTCTCGCATAATATTGTTAATGTCTCCATTTCTTATTCAGTCTTTTTTTTCCGGAATCTCACTTCACCACACTTCTTATGAGCTTTTTTTTCCTTCTCTAATAAACTTAACAGAACCTTGTCCTCTAAGCCTCCAAGAGCAATTTCATTAGCTTCCACACTCTCAGATATTAACACACCTTGTACTGCACACTCTGTAGTTATCAGCAAAACGTCACAGCTGCCGTCATTCCTTTCCTTCCAGTGCATGTAGCTACCCTTTGGCACCATATAGCGTCTACTGCCCTAGCCAAATTCTCACTAGTCAGTATGTATACCACTCAGCTAGCCTGAAAAGAGGCAGCTGGCCTAGTGGGATCAGTGCAGTGTACAAAGTTTAAGTAAGTGAATATGTTCTTTTGCGTGTCTGCATTTTCATCTTAAATGCTTACCGCTGTAAGTTTTGTCCTAATTTTTAGCATAAATGTACATTTCTCTAAGCTGCATCAAATCGTTCCTCCTTGAGCATGCTGTAATTCTCACAGTGTACTTTCCATTCCTTTTCTAAGAACTGGAGTAGTCTACAGATTAAGGGTGTGGCAGTGTTCCTGTTTTAAAGAGTGAAGGGGAGAAAAAAGTAGCTTTCTGTGATTGTGACTATTTAGCTATCACATGACAGTGTAAATGGCAATATAATAATGAAGCCTAGGATAGCAGGCAGGAACTTTCAAGTCAGAATTTCAGTGCAGACTCTCTACCCACATATAAGACACTATGAGAGTTCTCTTAAAAAAAAAAAGAAGTTATGTACTCACCATAACATTCCATCTGAGTAGTTCTACTTCATTTGACTTCAACCTGTGGGATACCGAATCCGTATCGGATCCAGGCTGGCAACTTTACTAGCATCTGCTCTGAGCTCCAAGCTCCTCCCCTTACCCATAATACACCTCCACTACCTTTCCAACCCCCAGATTGTGTTTGCTGAATCTTATACTGATAACCTGACCTGAAAAAATACTTATGACCTATAACTGCAGCCCGCAGGCTGTTCATACGCCAAGGTCCGGGGGAAGGAGGGAGGGACAGTTGAAGACAAATGAAGTAGAAAATAGGTACCAATCTATGATGAAACAATAAAGCCACAGATCAAAATGCGGGTGAGGCACTTTAATGAACACAATAGGCACTGCAAACTCGCACAAAATGTATCCACTATTTGCGTTTTCGTTTCCAACACTTCTTCAGATATGGGCATGAAAGTCTCAACAGCAGTCAGATGTTTTGCCCGTGTAAGCCAATCATGTTACTCTGGCGGAACCGGAAATGGTAGACCGGAAGAGTATCTCATTGACCAGTCAAAGAATTAGATACTCTTCCAATCTACCATTTCTGGTTCTGCCTGAGTAACATGAGGTCAGGAAGATTTTGCACTGTAAAGTATCTCTCCTTGTGCCAATGTAGTCTATCACCTGTACAGGATCTAGGAGTGATTTGAATGCATTGATTGTGATCCCCAAACACAGGGCAAGGATCAAGAAATAATCCCTGGTTTGGGAAAGTAGACACCTGGTGGGAGCAGTGAGGAGCTAATCGTCCAGGTATGGATAGACTTAGATCCCCTGAAGCCTCAGGTGAGCCACTACCACCGCCTTCACTTTGGTGAACACCCTGGGGGTTGTAGTGAGACCCAAGGTTAGGGCTTGAAATTGGTAATGATTGACTCCTAGCCAGAAGTGGAGGAACCTCCTGGAGCTTCTGTGCATTTTTACGTGATAGTAAGCATCCTGGAGGTCTAACGAGCACATCCAGTCGCTCTCTTGCAGGTACAGCATGAAGGACTGTATTGTGACCATCTGGAACTTCTCTTTGGCAACTGACAGGTTCAAGGTAGAAAGGTCCAGAATGGGCCTTAAGTCCCCCATTTTCTTTGTCACCAAAAAGTACCTGAAGTAGAAGCCCAATCCGGACTGATCTGGGGGGACAGTTTAGATGGCTCATTTTTCTAGTAGCTTGGAAATCTCCTGTGCTGCTGCCTCCCTTTGTGTGGGTGGTACATCCGGGAGGTGTTTGGGAGATTTGGGGGACCCACAAAGGGGATAGAGTATCCTCTGGATATGATCTGAAGCACCCAGCAGTCTGATGTTATGGACTCCCATACCACTAGGTGCAAGGACAATCATCCCCCGACTGCATCCAGAGTAGAGCAGTTGGGCCACCCCTCAGGGTTGCTAGCCGGGTCTTTCCGAGAAAGGTCCTCGAGACCCAAAATTCCTCAGACCCCCTCTGTCCCTGGGCTGGCGTCCATTTTGTCCCCCTCTGCCTCTGGGAGAAGAAGAGCCCTGAGTGTCCCAGGAATACTGTCACTTCTGAACCACATCTTCTTTTACTCTCTCTGGTTCCAGGAAAAGGACCTTTGAGGGTTCGAGAAGCTGATCCCGAAGGCATAAAGTACCTTCCCATCCTTTTCACTCTGGACTAATGTCTCTTTGATGGTCTTACCAAAAAGAGTAGAGCTGTCATAAGGGGCATTGGCAAACGATGCCTTGAAAGGTTCCAAAAATTGACATAATCTGAGCCAGGAATTGTACCTCATGGACACACCGGACCCAGCCACCCTAGCCACTCTTTCAGTAGCATATGAAAGGAGTCGCATGGACATGTTGGAGACTGCTTTCAAAGTGGCCATCCTCATGGAGAACGAGATCCTGTCCTCCTGCTACATGGACTTAGGGGGAGACTCCTCCTTTACCAGGTCACATTGGAGTCTCATGACATGGGCCAGGTAATTCAGCACCCAAATAGAAAAGGTAGCTGAAGTGTAAACCTGCTTCCCTAGGCAGTCCATCATCCATGACTCTCGGTCAGTAGGATGAACCGAGAAACTCTACTGGGCTAGTTCCTTCTTAGTGGCTGCTGCTACCACCATAGCCTGTATGGGGGAGCCCTTGTTCCATGCCTGCCTATCAGAAGGTGGACTGAGAATTTTGTCAGGTCTTTTGGGAATTGGTTCCACAGTGTCCGGCTCCTTCCATGCCCATTATGTGATCAGGTCCTCCAAGGGATCTGCAGGAGGGGATACCCAGGAAGTAGATGGGCCCATGCCAAAAGCTTCCAGGAACACGGACTCATCAGAAAAAGGCTTGGGGGCAGACCAACCTCCCCGATGGCGAAGGATTTCCATGATGTTTCCAAAGGAGACATCCTTGGGAGGTGACCTGGGGGAGCCTTCCCCATCATCCAAGCCCGTATCCTCTGTGAGGGACTCAGGGGAGTCCAAGTGCCTCCTCTTGCATGTATGCTTGTGAGGCATCTCTCTGGTGGGGCTCTCCAGGGGGAACTCGCAAGCGACTTGTTCCTCAGGGAGAACTGTCTGGGGCTCCTCGAGCACAGGCTGTCCCTCTGGTAAAATGATGGGAATTGTAGAGAGAGCCGATGTGGTCGAAGCGGAGTCTGAGGGGGCAGTCAGGGGTCTTGATCCAGTGGAGAGAACCCTTTCTACCACATTGAATGCCGAGGGAGAATGAACCTCCTGTAAATCCAATAAGGAGGCCGGTCTCCCTGGATCCAACGAGAGAATCGGAGCCGGGCCCGAAGTGGATGGAGCTCCAAGGGAGGGAACTTGGCCTGACAGAGGCGGAGCTGATGAAAAAAGTTACACTCCCTCGGATCTGACACCTAAGCTCTGGCTCCGAGAGTGGCTTGAATCTGAACTAGTTTGATCTGACACACTCCAGGCAGCTGTCAGCGTTGAGGAAGCAGGTACCATCAGCACCGGTCCCCTGACTAATGCCAGCCTCGGATCCGAATACTCTGAACCTGATGGATGGATTGGAGAAGAAGAATTTGGTTGGAAAAAAGGAAGAGAGCTCCCCCCTCCTGAGGGAGATGGGGCTGGCAAGACCACCATCTGGATCTGAGTACGAATAAACCTCCTCATTATTTTATCCATGTCAACTTCAGATAAAGACCGAGTGGATCTTGACGAGGCTACAGACTCTGGCCTTGTGGGTCAGGGCACCAAGGCCCTAGATGCAGAGCGTGTCTCCTCTGGCTACGGGGAAAACCTTGGAGATTGAAGCCGAGGGGAGTCACAGATGCTAAGAGTCTTGACCGGTGAAGGGAGGTCCAGAGACCTCTTACGTTTTCCCCTCGACTTCAACTCTCTCTCTCTCTCTCCTTCTCTCTGCCCCTTTTCCTCTTCACTTCTGCCGGCTTTTGCACAAGAGGTTGAGTCCCAGCCTGGGAGGAGATGCCAGGGGAAGAGAAGAAGGAGAGGCAGCCACAGCAGCTGCTGTGACTGAAGCCGAAGATGAAACAACTGTCTCAGAAGGGGGGAAGAATAAATTTCAGGCCAACTTGCCCTTCCTGTCTTTAAGGGTGTGTGTGTGTTAAACCCCACTAATAGTGCAGCCTCTGTTAAGATGGGCCATGCCCAAGCACATGACACACAGTGTGGCCATCCGCAGGGGAAAACTTATGGCCACACTTAGTGCATCTTTTAAATATAGGCTTATCAGCCATAGTAACAGTGGAAAAAATAACTGAGAAAAAATATTATATCTTTCTCACTGAAAACACCCACTCACCACACTCACACACAGAATAGATAGGGGGGAAGGGGAAGCAAAACCCAAACACAACTACTCTAAACTAAGCTAACAACTCTAAGATTAGAAAACTCGAGGCACCAAGCGAGGGATGGAGAAAGGGGAACCTACACTATCACTACCTAAAGTTTAGAGAGAAAAAAGAGATTTTCTAAAAGTTTTACACCCACTTACAACCTGGAGCTGCCGGCTCGTATCCAATACGGATCCGGTATCCCACAGGTTGAAGACCAAATGAAGTAAACTACTTCAGAGGTAAGGTTTTTAGTTCACTCATCAGATTCCATTGGGCAGTAAATAAACCATTGTTTCCACTGCTTATGTTCCTTTGCTCATTTCATTTACTCCCGGTAACACTGCCTGTTTCACTTTGGATAATTTATTATACGGTATTCAGCAGAACCTGTCATGTGAGGCCTCATCTCTCTAATAATCTACCTCCCCATGTAAATTACCATTTTCACACCTCCACTCTCTCTTAAGAGTTCTACTAAGATATCTCTCAGCTTTGTATTCTTTTCCATTCTATTTCTCTGTTAATCCCTCTTTAACGTCTTGTCTTAAGTTCCTTTTATTACGATGCATCCGATGACTTCTTGCCTGTCCCTTTGGCCCTTCAGCACTCCCTTCCTTTTCCTTCTCTTGCCATCCTAACCTGCCATTCTTACTTGTATAAAAGAACCGACTGTTCAGTTTCCTGCAAGCCACAGTTGACTTGTGAATGCATTCATGAGTATATTTGTCAAATAATTGGCTATATGTGCATACATTTCTCTCTGTATCCAGTGCAGAAGTAGTATTACACAAACAGGCTAACTGGACAGTTCAGCTTCTCTCTTTCAGGTTCAACTATTGTGATTTAATGATACTCTTTTGGTCTGATTAAGAAACAGTTTCATTTTTGTTTAACTATAAGCACTTGCATGCTGTTTCATATTAGTTTCAGTCTTCGTGATTTTCTTGTAGATGCTGATGGCAATTGTCATAAATGGCTTTCTTGAACTATGTATATATGTATGTGTATCCACAAACATATACGTTCATTTATGTACACATGCATGTATTATTTTATTTATTGCCCTTTGCAGATGCCAGTTATGAGTCATGTCAAAGCAGCTCGACTTTCTTTTTATTCACCCTGTGTTAACATGCTGTTCCACCCCCCCACCCCCACCTCCCATGGATCAATGGACAGTTCTTTAAATGATCATATTGCAGTTGATAACACTGATGAGGTGGACACAAAGAAGGAAGTAGCATCTTTATGACTGGAATGTTTTATTCCATGAAGTGAATATACCTGCAGTGGTTTCCAATGTATGCAGCTGCTAAGATTTCTGCATGTGCGCCAAATAACCAGAAGCCCTGTTAACATTATGCCCAGAGTTTCAACCAGAAATTCAACATTAGATGGACCCAGTAGTGACTGATCTTTCAGTCTCTCCACTAAGAGTAAAGCTTGCCTTTGGTTGCTCAATCATATTACTACCTCTCTGCCAACTCTACAGTTCCTAAGATTAAATTCAGATTGTCAGATTTAGTGTCAGGAGCCCTACTTCAGTGAAAACAGAGAAGTGTTAAATTAGATTCATCTGTGGGTGAAATTCAGTGCTCATTGCGTTCATACCTGAATATTAGTGAAGACTGCAGTTTATCACAGATATATATATATTACAAAAAATGTATGTTTCAGAAATAAGCCTAGGGAGAAGATGACATCAATGGAGCTGAATAATACACTGTGATAAAAATACAGGTGGGCTTTAATAGGAGGAATGGTAAAATATTCAAAAATTATTATTTTATAGTTATCTTGCCTTTAGTTATGTTCTTGCTGTGTCACATTGCATTCTGAACTGTGGCATCACATCAGGAATGCCTACAGTAAATGAGAAAGAATGGCTTCTTGAATACACCGAGAATAGTGCATTTTAAAAGCTGACTGTTAAAGACATTACTGTCTTCCCATGCTAAGTTATACCTTTTCCAGACATAAGTAAACAAATAGAAAAATCTGCAGACTCAAAAGACAGCTCTTAATAATCCCAAACACACATAACCCCTCTGCATAAACACTAATCAAAGACTAACATTCCAGAAGTTCCTCCTCCCATGCAAACACAAGCCATTTCATAGTTCTGTATGCTGAAGATGACAGTTTGAACAGATTAGAGATAAAGGTTATGTAGCTGTTGGATTGTCATATGTTTTTCTTGGTTTACTTCAAAGAAAGGACTAGCAAAAGTTATATTTTGAGTCAGAACTTCAGCAGCAAGAAATTATTCTTGGGGGAGATGCAGAGAGCTGAAATCAGTAAACTGTATGTTTTTCTGAAATGGGCTTGCAGTGGTATAAAATAAATGAGTAATGTATTTAGCATAATGTTTATGTTTTTTTTACATAAGCCTTTCTATTTGTCCTCTAGCTGATAAATCATTTTATTTTCAAACTGCTCTAATGATACTCAGATTTTGTTCTGTTTTTATTATTCATTTATTGAAAAATGCGTTTAATATATTTCCACAATAAGCACTCTTCCATTTATTTGACTTCATTATTTAATTAATACTTCTAAATAAAGCAATGGAATAATTCCACATGACCCAGTTCAGCTACTGACAGGAAGGTACAAGACATTATACAAAACAAAAGTGTGAAGTTTAAAAATGTGAACAATCAATGCAGGTGGTATCTTACTGTAAGGATGGATATAGGCTACAAGACAGAAACTAGCTATCTAACATAAATGTTTCAAAGCTTATATACTTAGATATTTAGTTGGTACAGCCCGATGTTCGCATTAGCTGTATGACAATGATTTGCCATATAATTTAACATATTATAAGTAAGCAGCATACAAAAATATTTGGCAGACATTGTTCCCAACTCATCTAGCCCTAATCTTTTAACTGGCCATGTTGCTGACCCCAACCATACACCTTACCACAGAAAAATGCTTTATGTAACACCACTGTGCAGTCACATTTGCTCTGAATGTTGTGGTATGGTTTTTGCTAAAGGAATCTATATATACATAAATATTATATATATATATATATATATATATATATATATATATATATATATATATATATATAAACACACACACGCATGCACGCACACACACACACACACACACACACACACACACACACACACACACACACACACACACAGACATTGTCACACATAATCAATTTGGGGTTACGTCAATGTGCTTAATGTGGGCGGCATAATGTTGAATCAGAAAACATGTTCTTGAGCTAACTCCTCAAAACATTGTTGCAGATAACCAATGTTCTGCAAGGGGGCAAGCCCCCTGCACCTGTGGCAAGTTGATCTAAGCCACTAGTGACCTAACTAATGAAAACCATGTCTATTTATCTATCTATTTATTTGTCTCCCCCCCCTCCTCTCTCTCTCTCTCTATATATATATATATATTGCTTATATGTCCACTGAATGGTGAAAGAATCAAATGCAAAAAAAAAAAATGCTCCATCTTAATGTCAGTCAGGTATAGAAAACAGTCCACAGCCACAGGGATGCCCAAACGAAATACATAGAGATAGGTAGATAAATCACTTGATCTCCTTGCCAAGAAACACCAACTTCAGGTAATGACCAAAGGGAGGAGACTGTGGGTACATGTGGCCATGTGGCAGAAATAAGGTTCCACTGCAGTATTACTGTGCTCTCTGTCCATAAAAGAGTGAGAAGCCTGGCAATCCAGGAAGGCCTCAGAGTAGAACTGTTGTTCCTCTGCATCATATGGAGCCAGCTGAAGAAGTGGTTTGAGAATCTAGGGAGGATATCCCTCGGTTGCCTCCCACAGGAGGTGTACCTGACACATCCCAGTGGGAGGAAGCCTAGGTACAGACCTAGGACATGTTAGAAAGATTATATCTCTCATCTGGCCTGGGAATACTTGGGTACCAACAAGGATGATTTGGAGATTGTTGCTGGGGACAATGATATCAGATCTGTCTTAGCTTGCTGCCACTGCAGCCATCATCTGGGCAGCAGTTTAGAAGATGGATGGATGGATGGATGGATGGATGGATGGATGGATGGATGGATGGATGGATGGATGGATGGATGGATGCAATATAAGACTGCTGAGCTGCAAGCAATAAAGCAGGAGGGTATCTGTATACATTGTTGGTATCACACAGAGATGTGGACTGGTGACAACAAAGGGTGTGACATGAATGAGTCCTGCTTTAGGCTATTTAGGAATGAAAGAGAGGGAAGAGTGGAAACAGTAGTGAGAAAATTAATTTATGAAGTAGTTGGGGAAGCACACAGAGTCAGAACCTAGACCTAGTACCTTTTCAGTTAGGTAGAAGAAGGGGAAGTTCTGGTGCCTCAGTACAGTGTATCAGTTCTCATACATGTCAAAGGAGGGAAATGAGAACTTAGTAGAGGCAATAAAGAAATGGGAAAGGAGGAAGATAGTTATTTTCACTGAAGTTCTGAATCTGCCAGAAGCTGATTGTGAGAATCTGAGCTCCACAGTATAGATGGAATGGGAGTTAACTCAGATCTTGGACCATGAAAGGGTCAGCCAAATGGTATATGGTTTTATCAGAAAAGACTGAATTTGGGGTATGAACCACGCTAAACATGAGATGGAAGAGCAGGCATTCTTTTATGTACTTGACTCACTTTTCAGTGAAGCCTGACCCTCCAAGCCTGGTTACATACCTCTAAACCTCTCCTCATTTGGTGGAATGTTCTGATTTTAGTACTGGGACAAAGCTGTGTTCCTCAGTTCCAATTTTTTTTTGACTGCTCTGATTTGTGCTGTTTCATTGGCTTAATTGTAGAAACAATGAGAGAGGAACTTGTCAGAGTCAAAATAGTTAAAGTCAAAATAGTCAGTTGGATTCATAACTGGGTTCTAGCTACATTGTGCAGCATGCAACTGTTGAACAGACCAATCACACAGTGAAGCTGAAAAATGGTGCAATAACATATTATTGGTACATTGTTTTAGTAGCACTGTTTTATTGGTCTGTTCAGTGGGCCAATAGCACAGTGAAGCTTGAAAATTTGTCCAGTGGCACAGTAGGCATCCAGCTGCCTATATTATTTGCCCATTTTTTCTAGATTCACTATCATATTGGTGTGTTGGACGAACCAATAGCTACTGTAAGTGCAGCTAAAAAAAATGGAACAAAAGCACAATAGGCTTTTAGTTACCTGTACTGCTGGTATTCTTCTAGCTTCAATGTGCTGTTAGTTCATTGAACAGATAAATAGTATAGTACAGCTAGAATAAAAATTACCAACAGCACATTTCAGCTAATAATTCACATTAACACTTTTAATGCCAGCACTGCAAGCCCAGACATTCAGTATTCCTTTAAGCAACTGCAGCTGTTATCACAGCTGCTTAAGTGAATGTGTTAAGTAGGCTTGTATGTGTGAAATAACTGTAGCAACTGTATCAAAGTGCTTGTATAAAGCTGTTTGCTACAGTTCCTATAGTTCAGTCTTTCTTTTTAGCCTCAACTTCATGTTGAGAGGGCTCTTATTTTTTGAGCCACCTGCTCCGATATTTAATGGCAGACACTGTGATACTCAATCATACAAGAGTATCTTTATTTGAGAGGTATGCCTATCTAGTCAAACAGGTAACTGTCACTAGTGTTTATTTGCATATTGTCTTAGTTTCAGAAAGTTTCTTAACAAGATATTGTTCCTGGAGTGTCCATGAGAAGAAGAGATTGTGCCTAGTGGAGTTAACTGGTTAACACAGAAGTGACATTTTCTGCTCTGTTGCAGTAGAAGATAAAGGTCTCAATAAGGCCCCAAGCAACATGATTTCACTCAATAAAGCCCCGAGCAACATGATTTCATTCAATAAGGCCCCAGGCAACATGATTTCACAAAATAAGTCCCCAAGCAAGATTATTTCAGTTAATTGTTCAGGCATCTGCTGGAGCTAGTGCAGTATGATTGGAGTGCCAGTCTTGTTGGGGAATGGGTGGATTAAGAGTGTCTAACGTCACAACTGTTCAAAGAAGGTACAGTGACACATGGGACAGTTTGGGACTGAGCATGCAAACACCAAGCCTCATATGTTGCAGCCCTCAGCACAGGTCCGCAAAAGCATGTACATCCAAGGGAAGGACATAATGGCTCTTGTGATTATGTGTTACATGTGTCCTGCCCAGGTGAGACGTTTGGGCCTATGACATATGAACTCATTGCTAGGATGCCAGTGAGAACACAATCTACTCTTATGGCTGCTTGAATGATGGCTCTTTAGAAAGCTCTTTCTCCTGTGCTGGGAATATCCAGCCAAGGGGAAAGAATGGGCTCTTTTCTAATAAGAGGGGCTTGATTGTCAGCATTTATGGGGGAAAAAGCACATAGGAAAAAAAAATTGAAATAAATGCATGCATACATACCTACATACGCACATACATAAAAGCAGTGAAATTTATAGAATATTACTCATCCTTTTTATACGTGTCTTTAGTGGTTTCCAAGGATCAATTCTTGGGCTATTGTTGGTCAGTCTCTTCACAAATGATTTTCAGTCTGCCAGGAAAACACAGTAGTTCAGTATAAAGAAAACCTCACAGAACTACAAGAAGTGACCCAGCAATCTTTCTCAGCTGTTGAAACATGGCTAAATAAGGCCCGACTTCTCCTTAAGCCCAAGGTGACAAAACTAACCTTATTTACTCCTAAACACCTCATTGTTCAGAAAACCCTCTTCACTACATACTCAGCCAGTAACACCAAGACAGAGTCAGTCTCACATTCTAAACCTCTATTGTCACTGCATACTCAGCCAGTAACACCAAGACAGAGTTGGTCTCACATTCTAAACCTCTATTGTCACTGTATACTCAGCCAGTAACACCAAGACAGAGTCAGTCTCACATTCTAAACCTCTATTGTCACTGTATACTCAGCCAGTAACACCAAGACAGAGTTGGTCTCACATTCTACACCTCTATTGTCACTATATACTCAGCCAGTAACACCAAGACAGAGTCGGTCTCACATTCTGAACCTCTATTGCCACTATATACTCAGCCAGTAACACCAAGACAGAGTCAATCTCACATTCTAAACCTCTATTGTCACTGCATACTCAGCCAGTAACACCAAGACAGAGTTGGTCTCACATTCTACACCTCTATTGTCACTATATATTCAGCCAGTAACACCAAAACAGAGTCGGTCTCACATTCTGAACCTCTATTGTCACTATATACTCAGCCAGTAACACCAAGACAGAGTCGGTCTCACATTCTAAACCTCTATTGTCACTGTATACTCAGCCAGTAACACCAAGACAGAGTTGGTCTCACATTCTACACCTCTATTGTCACTATATACTCAGCCAGTAACCAAGACAGTCGGTCTCAGATTCTAAACCTCTATTGTCACTATATATTCAGCCAGTAACACCAAGACAGAGTCGGCCTCACATTCTAAACCTCTATTGGGCACAGTAAATGCAAAATGAAATGTGGCTATTACATAATCCAAACAATAAGAAAAAAGACATCGAAAACTAGGCTTCCCATATAGGAACAAACCCTATCTTAGTGAAACAACAAGGAAACACATAGCTACAACCGTCTTACTATCATCTCTCCTGTCTGCCTCCCCAGTACTTAACAATTTTCAAAATCCAGTACTACTCTGTGTAAAACAATGCTATAACAAAGTCACTAAATTTGAAACTAAGCATCACTCAAAAACTCACCACTATCACTAAAACATCTTAGCTGGCTACAGCTCCCTCAACATCTAACCTTGACATAACTGCTAGTAATGCACAAATGTACAGATCAACCAGAAACGTATCTTTCTAAATCGTATAACTCAGCAGAAAACTCGTTTCTATCTCTGAAAAGAAATCAGCAACCTAAACTCTTTTAAAACTCCCCTAAAGCAGCACCTGCTGGGCACATGCCCATGCTTCTGCTCATCACCTGGTTAAACCAGCTTAGCTTAACCTGTCCTAAGCCATACCTTCCAGTTCAGTCAAAGGTCATACATCTTGTGAATTCAACTTCCTATTTCCTCACCTCACTACTTTTGCATCCTTATACAGTCTACCTTCCTTCATTATCCTCCCGTTCTCACCTACTATACTCCCTGCAGATATATATATATATATATATACATGTGTGTGTGTGTGTGTGTGTGTGTGTAGGGGAAAAAATATATATATAATACACATTCATATATATTCTCCCCCCACAAAATCTTTTCATTTATCTTTCCTGCTTTTTTGCTTTTCTTACCTTTCACATCTCACCCCAATTTTCCTATTGTCAGCCTACCAACCTGCATCTCAGATATTGTTCAATATTTTATATGCTTTAATGAGTACTACTTTTAGTTATCAGTTACTCAACTCATATTTTTCATTGTAACTTAGTATAGTTATAGCATCATAATTTCAGTATTATAAGATATCACAAAATTATATCATATTGCATTGTTGTGTAAAAAATATTGTACAGCATTATGTAATACTTCTTTCTTTCTTTAATTTATGATTTATGCAGTTATATTTCATGACTCTATATTGTTTTCTAACTTTAAAACAGTGTAATCATCAATTGTCCAAATTAATTCTCCAAAGTTGATTTCAGCCTTCTGAGGGAAGATATAAAAAGCTTCACAGCCCCTCCCCCTCCATAGTAACTGGCACATATGTCCAAACCTACACCAAAGTTCTATATGAGCATTTATATAGCTGCATGGAATTAGGAATGCCAGACAAAATTAAATCTCCTCTTCAAGGAAATGTAAACCTGTCTTGTGAACATCTACAATAAATAAACTCTATAATAAAAGGAGAAAATTGCTGTCCAGGACCAAGAAGGAGCAAGTGCCTAATTGGAAACAATATCCCCTTAGCCTGAACAAGCAAATAAGAACACTAGTGGAATCCTCCAAAGCAAACTTTGAATCCAAACTGGCCACATCTACTAAAGACAATCATAAGGGTTTCTTTACATATGTCCGCAATCTCAAGAGAAGCACCCAGATCTGCTCAGAACTGGTGGTCAAGGACACCACATACACAAACGCTGTAGATATAGCCAACCTGCTGGCAGACAGGTTCAGTAAAAACCTCACTCCTCTGTCCCCCATCAGTAAAACAGGACATCCCCAATACCTGTCCTCCTCCCATGTCTCTAGGGAGCAAGTCATCACCGCCCTCTCAAAGTAAAAAAATACAGCCTCCATGGGACCCGATAACATTCCAGGCTGCATCCTACATGAACTCAGGCAGGAACTTGCAGCACCATTAGGCACCCTATTCAACCAAACCCTGAGTACCAGCTTTGTCTCAGCCGAGTGGAGGACAGCTACTGTCATCCCTTTGCACAAAGGTGGAACATTCATCAATCAAGAAAATTATAGATCCATCAGCCTAACTAGCCTGATCTGCAAGGCCATGAAGTGAATTATAATGGACCTCATTAACAAGACATTGGTAACCTCCAGACACTTGACCCCACACAGTTTGGTTTTGTCAAGCGGAGGTCATGCCAGTTAAATTTGGTCGACTTCTTTGAAACAGTCACCAAGGCCATAGACGAGGGGAAGACAGTGTACACCACCTATCTTGTCCTGGCCAAAGCCTTTGATACTATTCCCCACTCAGGTATAATAAACTCTCTCAACTAGGCATCAATCCATATGTTACCAGATGGGTAGCAAACTGGTTCACTGATAGAACCCACCTAGTCTAAGTAGGGGAAGCCACCTCAAGTAGTAGAACTGTAACAAGTGGTGTACCCCAGGGATTGGTCTTGGGGCCTCTGCTGTTTGTGATACACTTCTCCAAGGTGCAGGCCGAATCTAGTGTGCTATGGCTGATCAAGATTGCAGATGACTGCAAGCTGGGTGCTGTCATCAATTCCCTTAGTGATGTGGACATCCTCTAAAAGGGTCTCACCCAAACAAATGACTGGTGCCAGGAACATGGGTTCATAATGAATGTGAAAAAAAATGCATCATCATCCCTTTTGGGGAGAGTGACATCTCCACAAATTATCACATTGATAATAAGGTGCTAAGCACACAATCAATCGTGATGGACTTGGACACCCAGGTTGATAGCATGCTGACTTTTGACCACCATATTGCCTCCATTGTACAGAAAGCTTTCTACATGGCCCACCTCATTAGTAAAGGTATCTCATCCAAGGTCATAACATCCCTGTATTCTTCCCTGATAAGACCCATTATTGAGTACAATGCCCCTTTCAGCATGTACCTTACAGAGCACATGCAGCAGCTGGAGAGACCACAAAGGTTCCTCACCCGGAGAATCCATGGCCTCAAACATCTACCCTATATAGATAGGCTAAAAGCCCTGTCCCTCTCCTCAGTTTCCTACAGACTCCTCAGAGGTGACCTCTGTCTGGCATACAAAGCAATCTAAGACCCCACCCTAATGGGACTGCTGCATATCCGCAAGTCAAGCTTCACTTGAGTAACCCACATGGCAACCTCAACCTGGTCTGTGACATCAATAGGACTTGCTGGTGGGACATATTTGTGTCCCAGAGAATCCCCCTTTTGTGGAATAGAGTCCCTCTCTACATAAAGCAGAGTACCTCATTAAACCTTTTTAAGTGCAATCTGGATAACTGGATGGGGAACAGAACATACACGCCTGGGATTCCACCTGTGTCCCTGCTGGATAGTGGCATAGGGTGCTGACTTGTTGGAATATGGGCTAAATTCTTGGCTAGGCTTGTAAGGGCCTCAGGGCCAATAGCCAAATAACTTCCTATGATCCTATGTAATCCTATGTAAATTGTAATTTTGTACTGTAACTTTTCTCCCAGGGTGTCTGCTGAATAAGGTTCTTTTTAGGCCCAGATGGATCAATGTGGTAAAAAAATGTCAATGGAAAAAATGCAATAAAATAAGCAAATAGATAAATAAATAGAGGACGGTTTTCATAGCATAATGCAGAAAACAGGAAGTTAGGGACAGACCTAGTCACATTGTGAAAGGATGAGCTGAAGAACATGAATACAAAGAAAAGTAGGGGTATTGAATAAATACTTTAATTCTGTCTTCGTGAAAGAAAAGTTGCAGAAAAAGAAGAGTGAGTGGAAAGAGCAGTGCACAAACAGCAGGATAATAGATGGAAGAAGCTGAGAAGGAACTGGCTGTCCTGAAGAAGAATGAGGCACAATGGCTAACATGGTTGACTCTGAGGGCAGTCTGGAATGTACTCACTGTCCTGGCAGATTTTTTTGATAGAACTTTTCTACAGATCCCTAGCATGGAGCGGTGAGGAGTGGAAAAAGGCAAAAGTGGTATCTTTTTACAAGGGAGACCAGAAAAAAATATGTAGAGAACTACAGGCCTACAAACACGAGAGTGGCAGACCAGGACAGACTGTTGAGAAAAGGCTGAATTCTTTCCTAGAGGACAGTAATCTTGAAGACAATAACCAACATAGGTTTATAGTAACTGGGAACTGTATCTTGATACTTACCATGGTTTATGACTAGGTTACATGAGAATGTAACATAAGACTGCTGGTAGTCATGGTCTAACTGGACTTTGCATCACAGAAATGGTGCTGCAGGTAGAACTTAGACTGAAGAACTATTTTGTTCCAAGGTTGAAAGCTGGGATACAAAATGTTGTTGTATGACTGATGGAACCAGGAATAAATAAAATGACTAGCAGAGTACCACAGGGTTTGTTTCTGGATCTAGTAATCTGCAATGGGGTTGTTTTTGCCTTATCTGAGGGAAAAAGGGAAAAGAACCATTCTCTTTACATGTGATACAAGCAGAGGTATAGCTATGAAGGATGAAGGAAAGAATCTGAAAAAGTATTTGGAAAGGCTGAAAAAGTGGGATGAGAAGTGTTAGCTAAGGCATACTACAGACAAATACAAAGTATTGTCCATAGGTCATAGCAACTTGGGTGTGTATCAGGCGTAGACTGGTACTGATGGTAACAGAGCAAAAAAAAGTATTTGGGAGGGTTGATCATACAGGGAATGGGCCACCATGAGCATCAGCAACCAGAATACTGTGGTACATTCTTAAAAGGCTCTACAGAAGCAAATAGGTAATGCTGCTCTCATCTGGGCTCTGGTCAGATCTGACTGACTACATTCTCGAGGCCATGCACAAAAGTGGACTTCAGGCTTATGGAGGAAACACAGATGGGATATGTGACGCCCATGCCCTGGCCCAGCAATCAAGGAGCCTCAGTCCTCACCACTAACACCAGAGAGGGATTCTCATATATGAGGAAAGGATAACAAACACACACAGTAAAGTGCAATTTCCCTTAAGAGCACACAGAGATCACAGTCAGTCCAGGACTGGTTGCTCCCTTGCACCCCAGGTCCCCAATAAGATATTCCACTGGCACAGCTATAGGGTCCAGATCTCAGCCTAGCTGGGCAAGCTAAAATCTCCAGCACCCTCTCTGTCCAACCAGTACTTCGTGTCCCTGCCCAAGTAGCTGACACACACACTTTAAGATAAGTTTATACAGCCACACAGACACCCCTGGGGAAGACTGGCACAGGTTCTCCAACTGTGCCCCTTTTACCCAGACTATATGGTAGTAATTACTGCCACCACCCAACTAATATTATCAGCTACCCAAAGGCCCTTAAAAGGGTGTCCAATTATTACTGTGCAATATTATTATCCAATTGGTAAGTGTGACTAATCAGTCAAGGCTTATTAGAGTGGCTTTGTACAATAAACTCTATAAATATGCAATGTACTCTAGAGCTTAACTCATCTCTACACAAACCAGCCACAGTTAAAAGGTTGTAAAATATTTAATAATAAATAATTAAAACCACAAAACAATGCTTTCTACTACACAGTCAGTGCTAGTCAAAAGTTCAGAGATCACACAGAAATACTTAAAATAAATCAGTAGTACAGTTCTGACATCACAGAAAAACACTTAGTTTAATATGTCTAGCTTCTAGCTATCTACAAGAAAATACACTTCTAAAATAACTTATAGAGCAAGAGGCAGTGCTGTGAGTTGGATAGTCAGACAAAAATGCTTAATAATCTCTAGTTCTCACTGTTTAAATTGAAACTCCAGTTTTGCTAAACATTACATCATCTTTTACACCTTTCTGGTGTTCCCAGGCTGACAGAAACTGCATTTACATTCTTTTGCATTTAGAGCAGTAAAGGACATTCCACATGTAAATTCTGGTTATTAACTTTAGCCTTAAAACAATAGGCAGGAAGCCTTCATCTAGCTGGACTGGAGCCGACTTGTAAAACATCAAAGGTAGTGATGAAATAATTTTAATTTCAAAGGACTAACAAGAAATGCTTGACTTAGCTTTCTTTACTGCAGATGGCAATTTTGCCACATTGTTTTAAGTTCAGCATTCATATTTACAAATGATAGAATTATCTGCACAATTCTATTTGGCTCAGCTGGCAGCCTTCAACTTTATCTACCAGTCTTCACAGGATATACCTGTAGGACATGTTGGAAGGCGTTAAGAATTTGAGCACTGTCACCTACAATGCTGTCACTTGCATTCAGAATACCTTACATAAGTAAGTACATAAATAACATTTAGGAACGTTGGGCTTGGCTTCATTTATAAACACAGTGTTTATATGCACAAAATGTATACTTGTATTACAATGTTTTTTCTGTATAAATGAAAGGCTATATCTAGATTATGGTGTGAGGAATTGAAACTCTTCACAACAGATACATAAAGATGCAAGGTAAGGACTCGAAACTGGTGCACTGGAATTATAAGTAATAAGGACCTTAATGTATGATGTTTACACATCTGTGGAATATATGGTATAATTTTTAATTTTTATTGCAATAGGTTATGCTTGCTGCTGTAATCTGTACTACTATTGTAACATTTTATTGCGTTTTTGTAAATAATTTTGTTTGTGGACTTTTTCTCAGTAAATTTTTACTGAAAGGGGGCAGTTGGCTTGGTGAGTTTATTCCAGTTAACAAACAGAAATGGAAGTGAATAATTAAGTAATTATACAGTGACTGGCCTTTAATGTTCAGAAACAAGCATGCTGATTGGCCAGCCCAAGAATATACTAATGGAAAACGGTGCAGTCGCCTGGACTTTTTCCCGTTAGTATACCACCTGACGTTTTTTTTACTTTTTCATGTTTCATGTTTCCATAAAAAAGTCCCACATTTGAAATCTAAGAGAGTAACAACCCTATGAATCATTTTTCATGATGACAGCAGGTTAGGTGGAGGGGCCTGAAACTAAGATGGGACTCCCGTTTCCTGTATAAACTGGTTAGGAAAGAAGAGCAGAAGCTGGTGCATTTCCTGGTGACTTACTTGAAAGAGAAAGCTGCATCTTCCCAAACTGTCAGTTACTAGGAGGTTTTTTTTAACATTTTGTGAGGCATGTGACTGTGAAGGCTAAGAGGAAAGTCAGTTTAGGCTGCAGTAACACCGGTGTACTAACAAGGGTTTAGTTTTGGTAGACAAAACATTGAGTCTCCCGATTTCTTTTTCTTTTTTTTTTTGTTTCAATTTTAAAAAAGAACAATGGAGATCTTCCTTTCTCTGTTGCTACCTCTGCACACTTGCACAGCACTAATGTACTGTGTAAGTGTGGGGATACAAGTCCCTCATGCATGGCAGTACATCAGAAATGCCCCAGGATACTGAAAAACTGTGGAAGGGCAGCACGGAGGCATTATACAATGACATTATTAAAGAAAAGTTTGTATTTTTTTTTCTTAAATAATGTCATTGTATAATAGCCCTCATGACCAAACCACACCAACCATGGGTAAATCCAGCATTACCCACACCCAGCCATGGGTTATTGCTTAAATAAATTATCATTTCCTTGTCAATCTGAAGTTAATGTAATACAACATTACTGAAAACTTAATGGGTAGTTTGGTAAGAATGATAATCTGTTTGTAAATCTATCCTTACATCTTATTTTATTTCTGAAGTTAAAGCTTGGTTTTTCATACCCAAGCAGTAGGTTGGTAACTGCAATGGATGAAGGAGGATCTAGAACTGGAGCAATACTGTAACAGACCTTCATATCATCAAGGCACCCTCATTAAAAATGAACCCCTTATGGGAAATGGGTACTTGAGCAACCTCTGATGCTGACATATTGGTATAAATACTACACATACACTGACTACTATAAAGTTAGTAAGGAAACTGTAATTTGTCTCAAATGTTTGAAAGTACTTATCACGTCAGATCAGCTTTGTTCAGTTTTCACAGAGGCAGGTAACTACACCAAAAAGCTATTTGTTTTAGTGACCCAGGATAACAAGAAATAGTGTGTATAATATTTATATTTGCAGTACTGTAGTTAAAGATTTATTTATTTATTTGTTTGTTTGTTGACAGTGGTAGAGCACTGATCTGCATAAACCTTTTTCAGATTTAGCAAAGGAGCACAGTCTAGTTAAGTGATTTGGTCAAGCTCACAAATTAGACAAATGCAGATTGAAGGACCCGAACCCTAGACTACAGGAAGCAAACGTTTAATCTAACAAAGCAATCATCAGTTTACCAGTACTATAGAATGTCTCGATCTAATATGTTCCAATGGTCATTAGAAGATATAGAAATGTGTATATTTGCTTGCTTATTCATTTATTTGATTACACTGGGTTGAGATCCATTTTCAATGGAAAAAATATATACACATTATATATAAATGCACACAGATACACACACACACACACACACACACACACACACACACACACACACACACACACGCGCGCACACACAAACACACACACACACAATGCAAGCACATGTTGTATTCATGGATTCTAGGGCGTCTGTAGTTAATTGTATTGCCTCTCATCTCTCTATCTCTGTCTAAGGAATTAAATAATGAGGTCATCATCTCTTTGTCACAAAACAAACCACATTGTTAAGTTTTATGGTATCCCTACCACTTATCAAGGACTTCAGCTTACTGTGACATGAATAAGCAAGGCAGAAATCATGCAAAACAAAACTTGCAGATTTGTGTCTAACACAAAAAGTACTTTTCTGTAATGCTGACATTGAGACAGTGGTCCTTCTGCCAGTGTAGGCACAGCTAAGATGGTGTAATTTACAACCATTCCACCCCCAGGCCTGTCCTATTAAGGTAATATTGATGTAATAGCAGAAAAGATTGTCTGTATATAACACTGATCCAGGACAGAAGAAGGAATGAAGCACATACGACACATTGCTTTGAGGATAATCCAAGGAGAGGGTGATAGAAAGACAGGATTATCAAAGCAGGAGATAGAAGGCTTAATCAGGACATTGTTAACAAATGGCTGCTTGTTGGTTACTAGGGCTAAAGCATATGATGGCTTTCCAATTGTTGCCATAGTTTTAGTATATTAATTTGTCATCACACTGCAGCAGATTATCTGATTTTAGTACACAAAGTGGCTGTTCTACTGGGTTTTAGCCAGTTCACCCTACTTCTGCCACTAACACTGGAGCATGTAACTTCTTTCATCCTTACTTTTTGTTACAGTTATCATTGCTGAAGCTAACATGGAAGTCCAAACATTCACTTCATCACCAAGAAAGCAGAAGTTGTGTTAAGAGTGAGATCTAACTTACATCTACCCGCCTCAGTTATCATGGTCTACCAACAACTAAGGATCATCAATCTGCATAGTCAAATGTCAAGAGTTTAGAGAAACCAGGTCAGACACCAGAATCTTTCCTTTCCCCTGAAGCTCCATTAGCCCTACCTACTGAAAGGCGACTAGATCACCCAAAATGCAGCTTCTATTTCTTTTCTACTTTAAAGCAATATTTCTAATCTTCTTGGGAAGAGTTACAGGTCTCCCACCTGTCAATTCCTTCACCTACATAGGTATCTACTAGAAGGGAATGGAGGAGGCATTTTTTTTTTATTTTACAAATGTCTTATATTGTGACCTCTTCTTAATATTGGCTGTGTTGATTTATTACCTCTGTTTGAAACTAGTAATATTACCAAAGCTATGCCTCAGTAATGTCCAACTAATAATGTCACTTGCATTCAGTATACTTTGCTTGAATAAATCCACAAATATTTTGTACCAGGCTTCATTAGTTAACACAGTTTGTACATATATTTCGCATTGGAGTTTTCACAAATTAAAATCAAGAATGGTTGTATCTAGATTATGGTGTTAAGCATTTATTCCAAGTAATATGCCTAAAACTGCTAAAGTGACTGCTGAGGTGACCACTTTTTTAACTTGTACAAACTTGGTATTATTTAACTCTGTAAAACAAATACACATTGTAAATACTGATCATTATGTTACTGTGGTGACAGAAAAGTGCACATAGTTATTTAAACTATGATCTTGAGACTATAAGTTCTTCTGTCTAATGTTTTACTTGAAATGGATGTTAATGGGCTGTATTCCCTGCTGGTGCTACAAATATTCCTAAACAAAAAAAAAAAAACAAAAGACAGCTAATGCATGTCAACTTCAAGTTTAAGCTAAACGAAAGTAAAATAATGCATGCCACAATTTACCACAGCAGTAACTCAACATGCTAATGCTGTTTTTAAAATGTGTTTTTCAGTGAATCCCTTCTTTGAGCCAGAACCAACAGGCCTAACTTTAGGAGTAAGTGTTCAGAACCTGGTAAAAATCTTTGGAAAGAGCACCAAGCCAGCTGTTGATAGACTAAGCATTTCATTTTATGAAGGACAGATCACATGCTTACTTGGTCACAATGGGGCCGGAAAGACGACCACCATGTAAGTACCACTTTCTTTGCATGGGATAAGAAGTTATACATGATTAATATGAAGTATAAAGTGGCATTAAAAAGGATTTTCATCTCTTTGTCAAACCATAGATACGAATGTTTTCTACAAATTAGCATAGTTTCATGCTGTTTTCTTCATATCAGTTTATCAGAGATATTTTGATTTCAGAGATCACTTATGTACAACAGATTGTTTAAACAAGAGATATACTGTACTAACATTTATTTCCTTGTACAACAGAAATTTAAAAGACAAAAACTCACTTTAAGTAGGATTACATCAAATGGAGGCAGAGCTGTGAGTCTTGACCTGACTACATTGAGATCCACAGCTTAAGGCCCTTAATTAATTTGCAGCATACTTCTCAACCTCTTAGCACAAAAAATCTGACCAAAATTAAAAATGATCAGGAACAAAGGACCAAAAATATGGACAGATTTTAATTATTGCTCCAAAGTTAGAAAGTTAATAAAATATCAAGTTTTTCATTAGCATGCATTTTTTGAAAGATATGAATTCTGAAAATGTGTGATCCTTGAAAAACGTTTGATGTGTCTATTTATTACTTTGCCCACCACTTTATCTTATTCATCCATGCTATCTTTAACCATGATACTGCCACTATCATTAGTGAGGTATTTCTGTGGCCTTTCCAGTTGTTGCAGATGTCTTGAGAGGTACATACCAAACGGGGCATTGTATTCTATAATGGGTCTAATGAGGGATGAGTACAGTGGGACAATGACCTCCTTTTTTCTGGATGAAAAGCCCTTAATGATGAGGTGTGTCACATAGAAGGATTCCCTGACTGTTGTGGCAATGTGGTTATCGAAGGTGAGACCACTGTCCACCTGCGTCCCTAAGTCCCTTATCACACTTTAGGTGTTTAGTGTACTGCCACCTTTGTGGTAATTCACGGATACATGTTTTTTCCCAAAGGGAATAACTATACATTTCTTGGAATTTAGCTTGATCCCATGGCTCTGGCACCATGCATCTGTTTCTGTAAGGCCGTTTTGTAGAATATCCACATCATTTGGGGATTCAAAAATGGCTCCCAGTTTGCAGTCATTTGCGAACTTTGTTAGCCAGAGTCCCTTAGTGTTGACCTGTACTTCAGAGAAGTAGATGCCAAACAAGAGCGGTCTCAGGACTGAATGCTGAGATACTCCACTTGTCACTTGTCTGAAGCTGGATTTGGAGTCGGCTACTTTTACAGTGTGGGTTCTGTCAATATGTCAGTATGCCAGTTGGCAACCCATCAGTGTTGAAGGCCTTGGCAAGGTCCAGATAGGCTGTGTGGACTGCCTTACCCTCGTCCACAGCTCTGGAGACTGATTTAAAGAAGTCAATCCAGTTCAGGAGACAAGAGCGGCCCTTCACAAACTCAAACTGGGTGGAGTCCAGTGTTTGAAGGTTAACAATGTCTTTTTTTATAAGTTCCATGATAATACGTTCCATGGCCTTGCAGATCAGGCTCATCAGACTGATAGGGCAGTAGTTCCCAGGATCCAAGGTGGATCCCCCCTTGTGGAGTGGGATAACTGTAGCTGTGCGCCACTCAGTGGGCATGAAACCTGAGGTGAGGCTATGATTAAACATGACACTTGGGTAAGGTGCCAGTTCATTTTGTAGTTCATGTAGTACACAGCCCAGGATGTCATCTGGTCCCATGGATGCTGTATTCTTAGCTTTGGCTTGTGCTGTTTTTACCTGCATGGCCGATATTACCAGAATTTGACAATCTTTTGGTATTGAGATGGGCCCTTTAGAGGGTGAGAGGAGGGTGAAGTTAGCACTGAATCGATCTGCCAGGATATTGGCAACATCCTTGGGATCAATCAGTATATTTAATGCTATTCTGTTGTAGCTCAGAGCAGATCTGAGCATTGCCATTTAGATTCTTGACATAGCTATAGAATGCCTTGTGGTCGTCTTTGGAATCTTTGGCAATTTTATTTTCGTGACTAGCTTTGGAGGATTTTATGAGGAATCTCAGCTTCTTAGTGGAAGTGAATGTGCAGGCATATTGATGTATGTCTGCAGTGTAAGTGAATGTGCAGGCAAAGTGATGTATGTCAGCAGTGTAAGTGAATGTGCAGGCAGAATGATGTATGTCAGCAGTGTAAGTGAATGTGCAGATAGAATGATATATGTCTGCAGTGCAAGTGAATGTGCAGGCAGAACTATATATGTCTGCAGTGGAAGTGAATGTGCAGGAATAATGATGTATGTCTGTAGTGGAAGTGAATGTGCAGGAAGAATGATGCATGTCTGCAGTATAAGTTAATGTGCAGACAGAATGATATATGTCTGCAGTGCAAGTGAATGCATACGCAGAATGATGTATGTCTGCAGTGGAAGTGAATGTGCGGGCAGAATGATGCATGTCTGCAGTAGAAGTGAATGTGCAGGCAGAATGATGTATGTCTGCAGTAGAAGTGAATGTGCAGGCAGAATGATGCATGTCTGCAGTAGAAGTGAATGTGCAGGCAGAATGATGTATGTCTGCAATGGAAGTGAATGTATAGGCAGAATGATGTATGTCTGCAGTAAAAGTGAATGCGCAGGCAGAAAGATGTATGTCTGTAGTGAAAGTGAATGTGCATGCAGAATGATGTGTGTCTGCAGTGGAAGTTAATGAATTTGCAGAATTCACTTACACTGTCTCTTTCAATGAATTATGAATCTCTGTCAGTTCAAGTAGCTGTTTTGGGGAATCATTCTTCGAACACACACACACACACACACACACACACACACACACACACACACACACACACACACACACACACACGCGCGCGCGCACACACTCATACACACTTTATTTATTCTATTTGTCATGTTACCTCATCCCATCTTGTTTTTATTGAAAAATATTCATTTCTGTAATGCAGATATCCATCTTGAATTCCCAATTTACCATTTTATAACTGTTGGTATTATTCTCTGTGTAATTTTTCTTAAGTCTCTCCATTTTTCCACCTTCTAAAAACTACATTTGCATAAGTAAAAGCATATAAAGAGGAGACTTCCATTATCTATTCAAGAAGCCCCACTATCTTTTAATATACACACAGGCACATAAGATATATTTATATATTCCTATCCTTTCTTTTTGTTTTCCTTGCAGTTAAAAGTATCCAGCTCAGATCAAATCCCAGATTACAGTTACTCACAGGACATTGCTGCCACTCTGATTTCTATTTGTGTATCAACAGTGATTCGGAGTATTTGGGATTTTATCTTTTCTTCATGCTTGTATAGTCATAGAGATTTTATATATATATATATATATATATATATATATATATATATATATATATATATATATATATATATATATAGTAAGGGATGTGTGGGAGGGAATTGGGCTTCCACTCCAAAATACATTTTATTGTTAATTTCATCTGATCACTTGGTTTAATTTGGCTGAATCTTTGAACATTTTTTCCTGTTGAAATATAAGGGAAACATTTAAAGCACACTCTATCAGTTCAGATCAGGGCTTTCCCAGTGGAAGCTTTATTGCTTTGTATCTGTCCTTGATTAATGTCTTATTATTCATTT
Source organism: Protopterus annectens (assembly GCF_019279795.1). Classification (NCBI taxonomy): domain Eukaryota; kingdom Metazoa; phylum Chordata; order Ceratodontiformes; family Protopteridae; genus Protopterus; species Protopterus annectens. The sequence continues at coordinate 894,908,196 of NC_056744.1, read as the reverse complement.
ATTTGGGAAGTTCTAAATCTAAATTAAAAAAAATGAATTTGTAATGCTATATTAAAGAGTATGGTGAAGTCCGATTATGCTCCCCATCATAGTGAGTATATAGTAGAGCAAAAGCCGTAAGATTGCAAGATAGAGTAAACTATACATTAAGAATCTGCATAAAATGTATCATGAGAAAATGCTTGGTGCAGACATTTAGAACTTAGTTTCCAGAAATGAGTGACACAAGTACATTTTTTCCTTCGTAATGCTTCTTCTTTGTAAAAAGAGTAAATTCCGGAATTATGTTCTTTATAGTTATAGAAGAGTTTTACTGCTCAGAGATGTATTTAAAATTTTATCATACCTTTTAAGTTTATGTATTTTTAAAAGTTGAAAGATACTTTCTTGATAGATTTTGATGTACTTGTTTTAGGGGTTTGCCAGAGTTAAGTTAATATTGTATGTGTATAGTTTTGTATATGTTTAGACATTAACATAAACAGGATAATTCTATATGTACCAGATTAAAATAAATAAATAAAATGAAACTCGCTGAAATGGCATTCCCACAGCTATTAATATTGCTATTACTACTAAAACTTACTATTACTACTGTTATTATTACTGCTACTTGCTATCATTATTACTATTACTACAAGAACTGTTACTCATACTGACCACTATTACTATTACTACTATTACTACCACTATTTACTACTACTGCTAGCTCTGCTAATATTGCTATTGCTTCTACTTACTGTTATTGCTGTTGTTAGTCTACTACTGCTTACTGATATTGTTTGTTACTACTACTGCTAGAACTAATACTGCTAATCATTAATACTACAACTAAAGCTGATGCTGCAACTGCTGAACTTTATACTCTAAACACTGATACTTCTGCTACTGCCATCAGTACAGATACTGTCGAACACTTTATAAATCATATGTATTCAGTGGTGAAAACGGAGAAAGAAATGATGAAAAGAAACTCATTTAAAGCAATATACTTCAGTGTCAGCTAAAGAGATATATGCTCTCCAATTCAGGAGTCCCCTTACTCAAGGTATGTACCATCTAAAGGGAACAGTCATACTGCAGTCTTTGTAAACAAGCACCTTGTCCCCAGCAGATATGCTCAATTCTGAAAATGTGTGGTTTCTACTAGTGAATGGTCATTTGGTCCTTTTCTGTATGGATTACGTATAATGGGCCTAGTTATAGGTTGTATGCTATACAGTCTGTGTTTTTTTTCCCTGCTGTCCATCATGTTTCACTATGGATTGGTACTCGTTCACCCCATGGGTAAGTGCCAATCACATAAGTCATCATGCAAGCTGCTATTAAGATTTTGTCTAAAGTGGCTCTTTGTCCCGGGTAGGTGATGTGATTACCAATATCACTATGGGGACAGCATCCTACAGTCTGTCCATGATGTATGCATGCCCCCCCCCCACACACACACACACACATCTCCTGACAGCTACCATCTTTGGGTTAAGATCTCCAAGACCGTGTTCCCCATCCCTTTGGTCATTGTGAACATGCAAGCCTCCACCTGCATTGGAGCAATCAGCTAATGAGAGTCACCATCTCCCTCCGACTGCATGGATGAGCTGGCTTAAGTCACTCACTCCCACTCTCCTCAGCTAGATTTTCCAGTATCCGAGCCATTATTTAATCTAAGGTCATCTGGGTCATGGTCAGGTGTTTATTCTGTTACACCACAGAACCAGGTCCCATGCAGTCTGTGAATTGAATATACTATTAAGTCAGTATGAGCCTTTAAGCACTGAAAATCTTTTTAGTAATAAGTTCTACAGTTAGATATCTAACATTAGACATACGTTATAAGTTGTGTGACATTGCTTACCAGCTGATAAAGTATTGGTAATTGTTTTGGATAACCATTCAATTGAATACAACTGCATACTTAGCTCAGCTTTATATTATTTCATGTTTATCCTGAGCAGGTCCATTCTGACAGGCTTGTACCCACCTACCTCAGGAACTGCTCTTATTAATGGCAAGGACATTCGATTTCAAGTGGATGCAGTTCGCAAGAGTATGGGCACGTGTCCACAATACAATATTTTATTTCACCAGTAAGTACTGTTTCATCTTTGTTTAAGGTTTTAGACAAAAACACACACATACATGCATACACACACATGTGTGCACACACACACACACACACACACACACACACACACACACACACACACACACACACACACACACACACACACACACACACACACACACACACACACACACACACAGAAGCATTTCACTCATTCTTCCATGGTACATCCTGTATTGTTTTCTGCACGGAAATGAATAAGTTCTACAAAGATGTTTGCTGGTAAATGCACACAAGGAAAATAATCAGTCATATTTTGCAACACTTAAAAAGACCTGCAGAATATACTGTAGTTGGACAATGAAGTATCAAGATTTTTTATACATGTACATACCACAAAGGATCATTACATTATAGTCTTTTGCAAGCATGCTCAGAATGTATTTTAGTGAACCACACAGTACTGATTAAAAAAACAATACTAAAAAGACAAAATTAGGAAGCTGCAGCAGATTTACAGTTATTACGGTACCATGTATAGAAATTGTATTTGTTGCAATTATTGAATTGTCATCTAGTGTTTATGCATTGCATTTAATAATTATTTGGTATAATGATGTAGAAAGGAAAAGTATATACACAATAAAATAAAACATATAGTAAATCATAGCTGAGAGAAAGAATGCAATATATAAATATTCAGACATCTTAGAGTTAAAAGCAAGCAATAATTTCTTGTTCATAAACTCACACATAGACTATGCAGTTTAAATTATACAGATCACAAATTCAGATGCTAATACTTTGCTGAATTCAGCAACAAGAGATAAGCATAAGCAGCTGGTCAAATCTGGTATTAGTTTAAATATATTAGTGGGAACTGTGAGGTGATACAGGGTTAAACCTGTACCAACAACAAAGCTTAGAGAATTTGATTATGGGACTGAAGGGCTTCTGCACGCTAGATTAACTTGGTGTGGCATGTTTGGTTTTAAAAGATGGTAAGCAGATACAGCTTGTGATGGGAAAAAAATGAGAGAGTTTTCAGGTTTAAGGAAATATACATGTTGAACTCCGAAGGCCTTCCACTCCAGTCATATTAATGAAACTTATGTGATTAGCATAGTAAATAAATAACATTGTGTCTTAAACACTTATATAAAGGTGCAACAGGATAAGTTATAACTCATGAGCAGGAAACCATAACTCTGTTATTACAGGATACCTCAGTCTTTATAAGCAATGTGTTTAACATTTGCAACACTAATTTTCAAAAGCCAAATTAAATTTGCTAGTTCTGTGCAAATGTTTTTGTCATATTTTTCTTTGACCACAATCTTTATGGGAGACCATCAGTCTATTGACAGACATTTCTTTGAATGCCAATAGATTAGAAAAATTGTGCTGCAACACTTTTTGGTGACAGTGAAATTTTCCCTTTTCTCCACTGTTGTGCAACTTTGGAGTAGGTATATAAGCTCAGGGGATGTGGGATTATTCCCCACATGTAGATAGAGGGGGACTTGTCACCTGCAAAACAAAAATGCCAACAGGGTTCATCGAAAGGTGTTTGGGTACATTCTTGACTTATACAGCCTGTGTGATTCTATCATTTTTTGTGAGGTTTACTGATTATTTTTTCTCATCAATGAAGATTGTAATTGTGATATGTCAAGTATGTACATAAAACTTTCTATAAAGGTAGTGATGGTGTGCTAATTGGGGATATATATCAATCTTGTATTTAGGATGTAATTTATCTTTCACTGGGTGAAACTTTCATTATATTCAACTGAATATTTCCTACATGTATTTTTTTTAATTTTTTTTACAATAAACAAATTGTTACTCAAAGATGTTCAACAACACCTAAAACTTCCATCTGTAGGAATTTCACCTCCCTCATACTAGTCCACTGTCACAGAATAGTGGAGCAAAGTTAAAATAATTGTTAACAACACACATTCTTGAGCAAACAGCAAGACTGATGTGATTATAAGAGTCTAAGAGTTTTTGATCAATTCACTAAAACAAATGTAGTCAAAGAATGTTCATAAAAACGTCTTGACCAAGTGCAGGATTATTTGCAGTGAGTTAATAGAGGCCCAACTTCTAAGGAACAGAGCGAGAAGAATGAATTCACCTTTAAAAACAAAAGTATATAACTCATGTTTGGGTGTTGGTAATGCAAGATTACCAATGACTGCTGTGGTCTGGTCATAAGGGCTTTGACCAAAGCCAGCAATCGTAGACCTGCATTATCCACACCTGGATGTGAGTTATTCGTATTCTACAGTATCATTGCTTAAAAAAGACATTTCTTACTTTTTAAAATAATCTCATTGTATCAAGGAGCTTCTTTTCTGTTGCATCTCCTTTTACTGACTATAATATGTAGTGACACCTTACAGATATACTGTGCATATACGTACTACTGCTTATACTTCCACAGTATGTTTGCAGCAGTGCCGTTGAATCCACTGTAAGGTAGTTAGGAGGGTAGATTTGTCCAGTTGTCTTTTTTTTATATATATTATCATAGCTAAGGGGGTATTGTTGTATGTATGGAAAGATAAAATTTTGCTTTAAAACATGTCGGTGGTTGACGTCCATTTTCTTCTTATAGGCACCGAAAAAGTTATGGCTGTTTTTTTTTTTTTTTTTTTTTTGTGTTGGTTATAGTCTCAGAAATTTCTGAATTCTGTTTTGTTTTACAGTTAGAATTCTTCCCAGGGATAATGTTTGACTTACATTGTGTAACTACATGTGAATAGTCAATTGTGTTTAATGTTTTGGAATACAAGTTGCCTTTTATTTATAATTTGATATAACCCACTGCTCTCTCAAATATGTACCTCAGAAAGTCAGAGTGCAATGAAACCTGTAAAATTACACAGCAGTTATTGGAGTAAAAACTTCAGCTCAGAGCCCTAATAAGGCAGAATGCCGGCCTCATTGGTTAAGAACTCTACATAACAGCTCCAAGGTTAGGTGGAATCCTGACCACCAGTTTCTGTCTGTATAAAGTTTGTATGTTCTCCCACATTTGTTTGGGTATTTTCTCGGTATCCCATTTTCCTTCCACTTCCAAAAAACATGCAAATTGATTGACTTCTCTAAATTTCCCATGTGTGTTGCATTTACTATTGCTCTTCTGAACTAAGACATGGGTAAAAAGGGGTCAGAGCTGGAACAGTTCACTTACCTATAAGATTGTGTGGAAATTAGGAAGAAATTGTGAATCATATAGCTTCTTTGGAACAGTATACTGTAATACAAGTGAAAGACCTTTTCCATATTTTATGTGTGGGGTCAGAAGTTTCTGGAATAAACAGCCATTGTTATATTTACATGGCTTTGAATGATCACTCTGAATTTTTTTTTTTTACATTAAACAGTCATAAAGAAATATGTTTACATGCAGTTTTTGTCATTTGAGCATTGTCTGCTCCCGCTATATTTCAAAGGTCTACAGAATCTTTGTTGCAGGGCACATGGTACATTGCAATTTACCCGGATGATTTCCAAGTTACTGTAGACACATTCAGGAATCATTTACAGACCTTAAAGAAATTGAAAATATCTGAGTATGTAGGATTATACCATAACAAAAAACTACTTCTGGGTTGATATATTTATTGCTAAAAAAGTACTTGAGTCACTCAAAAACTTAGCAGGAAATACTTCACATCTAACAATGCTGACTACAGAGACCTGTACACAATCATTAGATAAGGTGGTCACACAGAATTTATGTCAGATGGGGCAAGGGGTCAAACAACACAATGCACTAGACAGCAAGTTGCTTACAAAGGTGAAAGACAGACAAAACTACAAGATGTAGGAAAGCAAGGTCAGATTTTACAGGATTTCAGAGCATTTGGGTGTGAATCAGGATCAGAATATCACCCAGAAAAGTCAGTAGTAATAAGAGTAGAGAACAAAGAAGGGGCAGTGCAAGTGAAAGAAGCACAAGGTGGGCAGAAGCATTTGGACTTAAAGGGTTTCTTAGACATGGAGTAATTCAGGAGGAGAAACTGGGAGGACTGGAGGGTAGGTAAAATGTTAGATACGTGGGTGGGAAAAATTCACGTTAGGAGAAAGGATTAGTCTAGTGAGCTGCATGACCTTACTGTATCTAATGTATATGGGGAGACATAGTCACAGGAAACCCCTGAGAGAAATGGGTGTAGCATATTCAAAGGGTATGTGCTAGGTTTGTATGGAAAGGGAAAAATAGGATGAATAGCAAAGGACAGATTGTGGCAGTTAAAAAATTGGGAGAATGGAGAAAATCAGATGTTCTTATCTGACTTTCATACAGTCAGTATCATTTAGCTTTATATCGCTTTTTGGTTTGTTTACAAAACCTCTCAGTTCTTCGGCAGAATTGTTTATCTTTACATTTGATAGAACAATATTCCTCATGGATTGTCGACACTAATCCCTGTGTCTATTTTTCCACTCCCATTTTTTCAGCATATTTCCTGTCACCTAAGTCTTTGATAGCTTGAGTCACTGAGACCATAGGTTGTATAATTGTAATAGCATAGAGGTCATTGACAAGCACTAGTGAAGAAATGTATAACTGGCATGTAAGATGTTCTTATTAATGCATATAATCTCTAGCATGGTATTTATGTGGGTGGAAGTTCCAGCTGCCTGTTTTATATGTGTAGTAAGGCAGTCAAGTACTTCATGTTCCTCGTGTCATATACTCTGGGTGTCGGTCTGAAATATATCCAGAAAGGGATTGATGACAGCTATGCAACAGAAACTAATATCAATACAGTGCAGTCTGAAACAAACTGCAGTTGCAAACATTTTTTTTAATTATTTTTAATGGAGACAAAGTACTCTGCCACTGTCACGTAGTGTGCCAGGTCCCCTACTCTGCTGCTCTTAATATAATCTACTTCAGTGACTGTCTAGACAAAGGTGTAGTTTGATGAAATGGATAGAAAAAAGCACAGTCTTACAAAATATTTTCAGCTGACTAAACCAGGTATTATCTTGGAAGTTAAGATTCTTCCTGTTATGATCAGATTATCTGTTTAGACTTGCCTGAGGCAAAAATCCTTCACAGTCTTTAGTTTGCTGGAATTTTCTTTAGATAACCTACAAATTGCTAGTAGACTGAACTCAAAAGACCTATGATGATAGATTACCTGTCATATCATCAGTAGTGGTGTTGCCTTCTTTTAGGACATCTATGACAAAGTGATTGATATGCTTTAATGTATAGCACTATTGCCTATCCAGTTTCTACCTTTTCATTACTTGGGATGGGATGGTCTTACAGCAACTTCCATCTTCTCCCCAGTTTTCATTCAGGAATCAGGTTTCATTTCCTGCAGAATATACATTTTCTTAAGAATCCTGGTGTTACATATATGCATGATACCTGTAAACTGTAGGGACTATCATCTTGGTTCCTCTTACAAAAAAAAAAATCACAGCATCTAAAATTAATGTAATTAGTTATGTTTTTTTTTTTAACTGTGCTAATTCTACCAGTTAATGTGTAAGGAAGAAATCTAACTTCTCAGGGAATGCATTCTGTTTTTTAATGAAGGTAAAATCTGATAGGCTGTTTCCAAATTAGCAATTACCCTATATATTTGTTTTGCGATATTAACACTTTCCTCCTAGAAGAATTCCTCAGTCTGAGCAACCTATATTATATATTTTTCATATTATCAGTCCTTTCTTGACTTCGAAACTTAGAAAAGTTGGTGTATTTTACATCCTGAAAATATTATTAACCAGCAAATCTGATAAACACAAGAGCAGTGTGGACTTGATACTGCCGATGTAACTGGGGCAATGATTTCCTCTTTAGCACACATGGTTAGCCAACTAGTGAATGAGATCTAAACAAATGAACACTCACCCTTGTAATTTAGACTTACTGATTTTGCACTTCCCAGTCATGATTCTTAATAGAGAATCCTTGCCAGTGCAGTTTCTATTTGTGTGCCATCAGTGGTAGAACTGTGGTGGCCTTTTTCCCTTGTTCTCATTTTAGTGTGACCATGGAGATGATATATAAAAGTTTAGGAGGGGTGGAGCTTGCCACCTACATCAGGTGCTGCAAGGGGCTTGCTTTATATATAGAAAATGCTTCCTCGAGGAAGTTTCTTCAAGTGGAAGGTTCACTTGATTTTCATGCAGTTGAACCTTCACTAACTTTAAACTGAAGATATGTAGGGGAATTGTGAATGCAGGTGCGTAAGTACAAAAATAACGTGTATATTGACAGAGCTGTGACACTTTTCTGCATATTCTCTGAATATTCCTGCTATTTAATTTTCCTATACTACTTCTCTCCTTTTACTTGTCACATCACTATGACCTGTCATCTCCCCTTTTACTTAACCTAGATGCTTATCTCTTTTCTGCAAATCTCTATCTAAAACCAGTACCCGGGCACCACAGGTTTCTTCCTAAGCTTGTTAATTGGTGTAAATTTCTATAGACTCTTATGTGTTACTATTTCTCTCTCTTATTCTTTATCTAGCAGTCCTACTCTTGCAAATATTATGAGATAATTGATTCCTTACTATTGTTTTAGTTCTTGTTAAAATGCCTCTGCATTGTTACCATACTACATGATAATGTTCCTTTATTTGCATATATATTTTTTATATTTACATGTTAATGCTCCTTTATCTTGCTTATATGTTTTTGTATATTTTACTGTATAGTTGATATTTTACTGTTTTATTTTCTTTATTGTAATTTACTAGTAATAGTGGAGCTTTTCTCCTCGGGCCTCTGCTGAAAATGGACATGTATCCAGCCAGACTAGCCCAGTCAACAAATGTAAAATAAATAAAATAAATAAAATTCTGAACAGAAGAAAACAACGTACACCTTGTCTGTGTTACAGCACACCCTTTATTTTTGCAGTACATTGTACAGATCTAGATGCATGGGCACATCATATTGCCAATGGCTATGTTGTCTCTGAAAAGGTTTTTTGAAGGGAGGAGAAGTAAAAAAATGAAATAAGAAAATCATCAGGGATGAAAAAATATCACAGCAAATATGCAAGGCTCGTTGTCATTACAAACAAAAGTTAGTTTATCAAAAGACAGTTTAGCAACTCTGTTAGAAAAAAATATATGCAAACCAGAATTAATAAACAAATTACTTTCGAGACTTTGCAAGTGCTGAGATGAAATTACTACTTAGTCTGTGTTTTTAACATATTTTCTGTTTCTGTGTTTGCAGATGTTTCAATCCTGCTTATGGATTAGGAACAAACAATTTGTTATCATATGCCCAATTATATTTATGCAAGCTATAAAGTCATTTAGATTCTTATATTTGTTTAGTTACTGTGTAGTGTCTGTATGTGTTATTCATAAGAGCCTGTGTCATGGCTACAAAGGGACCGCATACAAATGGCAACAGTCCTTAATAAATAAACAAGTAAAACCAAAAGCCAGAGGACTTCTGCCCAGGAGTACAGGAACCAAAAAAATGGTAATCCAAAGTACTAGTAAATGCAATAAAAAAAAAATTCTCAAGTAGGAAACTCTTATTTATTGTACTCCATCTGAGAAAAAAACCCACACCCTTGCTAAGGGCTTTCATCTGGTACAATACAGACTTCATCAGAGCATGTGTATGAAGTGAATCCAATTGTCTTTTTAAAATGCACACAAACAATGAAAAACATCCAAATCCAATTAATTAATTAAAAATAGTAAACAGTTAGTTAATCTACAACAGCATGAAATACATCCTGGATAATTTTAAAATTTTAAAACCATTTGAAACTTTATTTATAGTTTAGCAGCCTTTTGTTTTAGAAATCTGGTCATTCAGACTCTGCTTTTGTGCTGCTTTCAAACTCAGCTACCACAGGAGCTCCTTATGCTCTAGATAGGTCTTCAGGTCACCACCCCTCGATGACACATTAACTTCGTCAGTTACCCCAAATTTAAATTTAACTACACATTAGTTGAACAAATTTAAGAATGCTTATAAAGAGTGTTATTCATGTCGTGCCATCTAATATCATGTAAATATTCACAGATCTGCTTAATTAACACACATTTGGTTTTACTGGCATAGAAATTTGAACATAAACAACATGTAACAATATAAACTACACCTTTGAGCCACAATTAGGCCAAAGAAAAGACTTGAAGTGTCTTCCCTTATACATTATTGGAAAGATGCCCCCTTCCCAGATGTAGTTACAGTAATTGCATGTCCCTAAAGTTTTGGAATTACAAACCTGGATGTTCACAGTGTATTGTAACCCCTCTGATATATAAAACATGGTGCCCTTCCAAAACATTCTTCTAATTTCGGCTCCATCTTAAAAATATTCCAATTATTAGTGATGATTTTTTTTTCACGTCTTTGCTAATAGCACTATATCTGAAAATCATGGCTCTCGTAAACTGATTGCCCCCCAAGGGGTTGTTCCTGTTTGTTATTTGCAGCCCTTCCATTCTTCCCAGAATAGGTGGATACTTATCTGTTCTCCCTACTTAAACCTCTTTTTTTAATTTTATTAGTCATCTGGGGGGGGTATCCACTATCCAAAAACATATTGGATAAATTGTCCACTTCTCTTGCAAATAATGAGTCATTTGATATAATTTTGGCCAGTCTTGTAATCTGACCTTTAACCAGATTATTTTTTCTGCATTCTAGGATGACTATTATTGTAATGTAAGTAGGAGTTTGAAAATGTAGCTTTTCTGAAATGGCTACAAAGGGGGCGATAGACCAGCCCACTTACCCAGTTATTAAATAGTAGGTAAGTAAATAAACATCATAAATACATAAATAAGTGCTTCTAAGAATGGAGCCTAGACTGAGTGGCACAGTGCAGTCACTATTTGTAATGTGTTTGTACATACCAACTAAAATACCAGAGAAGCACTTTTTGGCAAAAAAGCGAGGATATTACACATACTACACAAGTTCCATATACATAGGCACGTCTTGCGCATGCCATCATTAAATAACTTTATGTACACATTTACACATTTATGCCACTGTACTTATCTTACCATTTAAATCAGTTTTGTTTCCTATGTACCCAGCCAGCTCTGATTATGATTTTAAAATTGATGGCTTCTGAGCTGCCCGCCCCTACTGTACATTTGGCCCGGGAGGCTCTTCTGACTCTTATTTCCTCTCCACATTTTACTGGACACTGACACATTAACCTCTATTTCATACCATGCTGCTCACTTACTGCACACTGTAATATTGTGAAGTATTCATCCCTTTTTCTCTTACTTTTAAAATCACTAACATTTAGAACTAGACTACCAATCACAAAAGAACCTGAGAACTTTTTCTCAGGAATCTGCTTGGGATTAGTGCTTCTGCTTTGCTTCTGGTTTGAGAAGGAGCAGAGTCATTATTTCCTGACCTTTCTAGTGATTATACCAATCACTAAAAAAACCTGAAAATTGCTTTTTAGGACCCTGCTTGGGACTAGTGTTACTTCTTTGCTCCTGGTGAGAGAAGGAATAGGGGGACACTGATGGGCCTCTAATTCGGGAGTGTGCATGGGACTTCACTGAGTAGTCTGGTTGAATTTTTTTGGTGAGAACCTCTTTAGGGCTTTTGTGCAGCACCCAGAGCACCTACCAACAGAAGACTATGGAAAGACTACTTAACACATCAGCACCTTGCTTAATACTGCTTCTCAGAAAACAGCTTGGTATTCGTGTTACTCCTAGCTTCTGGTGGAGAAGGAGCAAAGGATCATTGATTCCTACCTGCGTGCAGCACCTTTGAGACCAGCACTATCTTCACTACCAGAGAGATAACACCTTCAGTTATCAACTCCAGACCTCATAGACACTACTTCCCCTTTCAGCCCACAGTAGTAAATACCTGGAATCATGAACTTCAACTTTCAAACTGTATCTGCAGCAACCTTGGTGTGATGAGAGACTTAGGGACACAGTTGGACAGTGGTCTCACCTTCGATAACCACATCGCCACAACAGTCAGGAAATTCTTCTATGTGGCACACCTCATCACTAAGGGCTTTTCATCCAGAAAAAAGGAGGTTATTGTCCCACTGTACTCATCCTTCATTAGACCCATTATAGAGTACAACGCCCCATTTGGTATGAACCTCACAAGACATCTGCAACAGCTGGATAGGCCGCAGAAATACCTCACTAAAAGAATCATAGGCCTAAAGCAGATGCCCTATGCTGACCATCTAAAAAAACTCCAGCTATACTCTGTGGCATATCGTCTACTCAGAGGCGATCTCTGCTTAACATACAAGGCCATGTCAAACCCTGAGCTGTTGGACATGCTCCACTTAAAGAAATCCCAATCCCTCAGAGCCACATGCTTCAGGGTTCTAAACCTTGTCATCACAATGAACAAAACATGCTGGAGGGATAGGTTCCTGATCCAGAGACTTCCCATACCCTGGAATAGACTGCCCATACATGTCAAGCAGAGCACCTCCTTGGCCCTCTTCAAAAGGAGCCTTGACGATTGGATGGGAGATAGGAAATTCACCCCAGGGATCATGTCAGTCACCCTGCTAGACAAGGGTCCAGAGAAGTAAATATTGTGGGAAGAAATATCCAGGGAATTGTTATGGCTAGGCTTGTATAGGCCCTAGGGCCGATAGTCTAGTACCAACCTATGAACCTATGAACCTATGAACTGGGCATCTTGAGACAATGTAGCAATTGTCTAATGTTCACTGACAGCCACCTACTACTTAAATAAACTGAGACAGTTTGTGAGAGATGTAGTTATATAATGTCATTGAAGGCAAAGCTCTCACATAAAGCCACTACAAATGACAAACAGGATGTCAGTAACATAAAAAAACACACTATACCTATCACACACAATACAATCCAAACACATAGACCTATATATGCTGAGGGTCTTAAAAGTAACCTACCTAAACTACAAATGCCTCCTAAATGTAAACTAAGAGGTAGTTAGCTTCAGTGGTTTTGGTTTAAGCACTTGAGCTTTAGGCCCACCCCTTAGCTCTCCCTGGCCTTTGTCCCTCAGATTCTGACAAATATGGATGCACAATTTCCTACAATTTCTTCTGTCAGTCTGGTTAATATGGGCATCCTGAGACAGTGTAGCAACTGCCTCATGTACACAGACAACCATCTTACCACTTAGGAACACAATTTGTGAGAGATGCAATTACATTAGGAACCTAGAGTCCAAGCTCTTTCTCCCCCTCAAGCCAGTATATCTGGCACTGAAAAGGTTGTCAACACAATCACTGCACCTCAAGCACCACCCACACCTACACAATACACACCTACATATACAGAAGTCCTCCACATAAACATACCCAAACAAATGAGACCTCCGAGGCAAAAACATACGCGATCTCCACAGCCCTCTACACCACATACCATACATAGTCCACACACCTGTACCTCTCAACCACTAAGACTTCACCATAAACCCAACATATTAATCATAGGAGACTCCATTGTGAGACACACATATGTGCCTCTCACCAGGCTGGATAAGGAGAAAGTCACGGTTAGTTGTCTGTCAGGTGCCAGAATCTGACATATTACACACGCACTCAAGTCTCTCAACAACAAGTACTGTTATGACTCTGTCATAGTCCATGTTGGTGTGAATGACTTGAGATGTACCTCTCTGGACTATATGAAGACAGACATGATAGAGCTTGCTGATTATGTGTCCCAAGCAGGTATGTCTCTATCCTTAAGCAGCATTCTGCCATCACCCAGAATGATGCCTTAATACAAACAGAAAATTATTGACTTCAATAATTGGCTTAGCTTCTGCTGTCATTCCAGGGGGATCCAGTACTTGACAGCCTGGGAAGATATGATCAACAGACCATGATGCTTTGCCAGAGATGGCCTGCATCTGTCTCACCTGGGCTTCAGGCTTCTGTCAAAGGCTCTTGCCTCTCCTATAGTGCCTTTTTTAGGAAAAGTGATGAGGTTAAAACTACTAACATAAAAATTTCAACAAAACACAAATTAAAGATCATGCTGCTAAACGCTAGGAGTCTAAATATGAAACTGCACTTATTGCAAGCATTCCTAACCATGGAAAATGCTGACATCTGTGCAGTCACAGAAACCTGGTTCAAAGCTGCAGAGAGTGCTCCAGCCTTACCTGGTTACTCATGATATGATGCATTCAAATCCCAAACTGTGAGCAGTAAAGCCAAAGGAGGTGGAGTTTCAATATACATTAAAGACATACACACCTCCAGGCTGGTCAAACAGTATGACACACAAGAGACACTCCAGGTGCAGTTAACCATTGATGCGACCCCTATTCTAATCATAGCTAGCTACTAGCCCCCATATCTGACTCAAGATGCACAATTTGCCTATTTGGACCTGTTTGAATCTATCAAGATTTAACCCTTTACCCTGATCCTGGGTGACGTTAACTTCCCAAACATGGACTGGAAGAACTACTCATGCCAGAACACAAATGCCCAGAGATTCCTTGATTTTGTCAATGCAAATGGTTTAGAACAGCTAGTCAATACCCCCACAAGGGGTGATAATATCTTGGACTTGGTATTAACCAACATGAGTAACCACTGCATCATCCCTATAGTATCATCCTCCCTGATATGATCCGACCACAAAGTGTTACTTTCGAAGTCACCATCTCGCCCATCCCCTCTCTAGCTAGGATCAGACATAAAAACTTATCCAAAGCTGATTACAGCCTCCTGAGAGATGGTATAAATAGCTTCACAGCCCTCTCCCCCTCTGTAGGAACTGGCACCAATATCCACAGGAGCACAGGAAAATAATTTTCTTGGGTGGAGAAAACCAGGGTACCTTTTTGGCTAGGCTTATATAGGCCCTAGGGCCAATAGCCTAGTACCTACCTATGAGCCTATGAACCTATGAAAACTACACAAAAGCAATATACAAGCATTTATATAGATGCATGGAATCAGAAATACCCAACAGGACTAAGTCATCCTCCGTAAGGAAGATTAAACCTGCCTATTGGACATCTGCAATAAATAAACTCTATAACAAAAGGAAAAAAATTGCTGTCCAAGACCAAGAAGGAGCAGGTGCCCAATTGAAAGCAATGTCTACCTAGCTAGAACAAGCAAATAAGAGCACTAGTGAAATCTTCCATAGCAAACTTTGAATCCAAATTAGCCACATCTACTAGAGACAATTATGAAGCCTTCTTCACATATGTCTGCAACCTCAAAGGAAGCACCCAGATCTGATCAGAACTGATGGTCAAGGACACCACATATACAAATGCCATAGATATAGCAAACTTGCTGGCTGACAGATTCAGTGAAAACTTTACCCCTCTGTCCCACCCCCATCAGTAAATCAGGACATCCCCAGTACCTGCCACCTTCCCCTTATATTTAGGGAACAGATCATCACTGCTCTCTCAAAGGCACAAAATACAGCCTCCATGGGACCCAATAACATCCCAGGCTGCATTCTACGTGAACTCAGACAGGAGCTTACAGCACCATTAGGCATCCTATTCAACCAAAGCCTCAGTGCGGTCTTCATCCCAGCTGAGTGGAGGACAGCCACTGTCATCCCTTTACACAAAGGTGGAGCATCAACTGATCTGGGAAATTATAGACCCATCAGTCTAACTAGCCTGATCTGCAAGGCCATGGAATGGATTATCATGGACCTTATTAACAAGGACATTGGCAACCTCCAAACACTTGATCCCACACAGCTTGGCTTCATCAAGGGGAGGTCATGTCTGTTAAATTTGGTCGACTTCTTTGAGACAGTCACCAAAGCCATGGATGAGGGGAAGATGGTGCACAGTACCTACCTTGACCTGGCCAAAGCCTTTGACACTATTCCCCAGTCGGGCATAATAGATAAACTCTCTCAACTAGGCATCAATCCATATGTTACCAGATGGGTAGCAAACTGGCTCACTGAAAGAACTCGCGTAATCAAAGTAGGGGAAGCCACCTCAAGCAGTAGACCTGCAACAAGTGGCATACCCCAGGGTTCAGTCTTGGGGCCTCTGTTATTTGGATATACTTTTCTGAGGTGCACGCCAAAACCAGTGGGCTATGGCTGACCAAGTTTGCAGATGACTGCAAGCTGGGTTCTGTCATCAATTCCCCTAGTGATGTGGACATCCTCCAAGAGGGTCTCACTCAGACAAATGACTGGTGCCAGAAATATGGCCTCAAGTGACATTCCCACAAATTATCACATTAATAACAACGTCCTAAGCACTCAATCAGTTGTGAGGGATTTGGGCACCCAGGTTGATAGCAATCTGACTTTTGACCACTATGTTGTTTCTGTTGTATGGAAAGCCTTCTACATGGCCCACCTCATAAGTAAGGGTATCTCATCCAGGGACAAGGAGGTTATAACATCCCTGTATTCTTCCCGTATAAGGCCCATTACTGAGTACAACACCCCTACCGGCATGTACCTCGTAAGGCACATGCACAGCTGGAGAGACCACAGAGGATCCACACCAGGAGAATCTAGGGCCTCAAACATCTACCATACACAGAATGGCTAAAAGCCCTGTCCCTCTACTCGGTTTCATACAGACTCCTCAGAGGTGACCTCTGTCTGGCATACAAGGCGATCACGGACCCCACCTTGATGGGACTGCTGCATTTCGGCAAGTCAAGCTCCACTCAAGTAACCCGCACAAGTGGCCTCAACTTGGTCTGTGATACCAACAAGACTTGATGGCGGGACAGATTTGTGTCCCAGAGACTCCCCAACCTATGGAATAGGCTCCCTCTCCACATCAAGCAAAGTACCTCATTACCCCCTTTTAAGTACAACCTGGATAACTAGATGGGACTACTGGACATGGGCATCAGGCACTGATTTGTCTAAACATGGTCTAAACTCTTGGCTAAGCTTATAAGGGTCTCAGGGCCAATAGCCTAGTAACCTCCTATGATCCTATGAGTACCCTCATAAAGACTCAACTCTGGCAGTATCTACCATGACACATGCATGTAAGGCTTTCAGTGTCTCAGATCAGAAGCCCATAAGATAAACTTCCACACAATCTGACATCCTAGTCATATGTGACTCCATAGTGAGAAACACTGATGCATCCCTCACCAGACTGAGTAAGGAGAGGGTCACAGTTAGTTTCCTATCGGGTAACAAGATTTGCTTCATCATGCATGCACTCAGGTCCTAACACCACAAGTAAACATATGACATAGTCATAGTCTTGCGGGAGGAAATGACTTGAGATATACTTCTGTAGACTATACGAAGAGAGACACAATGAAGCTCTTGGAATATGTGATCATGGCAGGTATGAACCCAGCCTTCAGCAGCATTCTGCCATTCACTAAGAATGATGGCGCAATATGAACAAAAGATCATTGACTTCAACAATTGGCTTCTGGCATCATTCAAGGTGGGGGGGTCCAATATATATATATGTGTGTGTGTTGTGTGTATACATATATATATATATATATATATATATATATATATATATATATATATATATATATATAGTTTACTTTTCAAAATAATGAAATGCACCTTACCGTCTGTCAGAAGATCGAACAGAAAGGTGCAAAAAGGCAAAACTGTGAACACAAATTCTGTTGACACTGAAACATTGACATGTATCTTGTGTTCGCAGTTTTGAGCATCAGTATTTTGAAATGGATTGCACTACAGAAGAGATCTGGAAAATTACCTTTTTCCTCACTGTAGCGCAATCTCTGAGTTAGAATATATAATTATCTGGGGTGTGGGGGGGTACAGGGTTTTTGCCACTCTGCAAAACAGTAGAAATATGTCTGAATTTAAAATGGTATATTTTTTCGGATGGTAAGTGGTACAATCACAGTTGACTGTCGATTCTTGCCTTCCAAATGAATTGACATTCTGAACAGTTGGCTTGACGTTGTTCATTGTTCCGGTTTGGGGATGTGAACATTCGTGGCTAGGGCTTTCAATATTTTGATAGTAAGTCTCTCTCTCTCTCTCTCTATACATATATATATATATATATATATATATATATATATATATATATATATTGCCCTAACTGATTTGCCAGCTTTGCCAGGGATGGTCTGTACCTGTCTATACACGGCTTTAATAAATTGTCAAAAACTATGTCTACTCCCATAGCACCATTTTCTAGGTAATGTCTGCCTGAGACCTACCAACATAGTGAAGCAAACAAGAGAAAATAATAATGTACAATGCCAGGAGCTCCCCCATCTGTTATGGTCACTTTGCTGACTGTGTACACCCCTTGACAATATCATTAAAATAAAATTCATGTAATTTATTGGTAGCTTTGGATGACCTAAGTGAAACTGTACAAAGATTACTAGCATTATATAATAAGATTCAGTCATGTGTACATAGCTTAAATAGAAGAGTATTTATGATAACGTAAGAAATGTTAATCACTTGATAACATATAGGTTCATAGGTAAGTACTAGGACATAACGTAAGAAATGTTAATCACTTGATAACATATAGGTTCATAGGTAAGTACTAGGACATAACATAAGAAATGTTAATCACTTGATAACATATAGGTTCATAGGTAAGTACTAGGACATAACGTAAGAAATGTTAATCACTTGATAACATATAGGTTCATAGGTAAGTACTAGGACATAACGTAAGAAATGTTAATCACTTGATAACATATAGGTTCATAGGTAAGTAGATAGCTGCCCTTGTAGACCATTTTAAGCCTAAACAGTTTACCTTTTTGTGCTTGAAATAACCTATCCAGTTTGATTATAGACTGCCTTACCCATCCTATGGTTGATAATTATATATTACTCTGATGGCAATAACTGGGATCATACCATAGATAATTTGAGGGGACCCATGCATGGGATAAAGCATTTAGGAGCTGCATCTGTCCATCAGTAGTACAGGGGGCAGTCCTATGGTACATTTTCTGTTTCTCTTCCATAGATCTAAATTGCACTTGAAAATAGACAGGGATAAACTTTGTTTTATATGGATGGGCTGTCTTTTCCACAACAGTGATAACCTCCATAAAATATACATGTCACTCTAAACCATGATCTTGATGTTGCAGAACAGGTTTAGATCCCTGGACTGAATATTTCTGATGCCATTTGACATGCTGATATGCATTAAATCCATCAGTAATGGGTTGTGTCAATCAGTAATATGCTAAGCCAATTTGCACAATCTCTGTGGAAGTAAAAGTAATTTGAATAATAGCAGATTAAAGAAAGTATTACTAATGCAGAGGTTACTGCTTGCAAACAACTTTGCATTTCAGTGCTTCATATACAAATGCAGTGCTCACTGCCCTTGAAGAATAAATTGCTTATGTCACATTTAAAATGATGTGCAGATGAAATTGCCATAACATTTCCTGAACTAGATCAGCTATGTAGTAGGGAATGGCTGGCAAACAATGACAACAGATTAATAAATACTAGGCATGCAGTCCTGGGGACCATTAAGAAGCCTAGCCCAAAGTCTCAATTGCTCCACAGCACTGTGTGGTTAAGTGACTTGCTTAACGGTAAGTAAATGAAGGTAGAAAGATTTAACCATGCATCCTTGGCACAGGGAGTAGCTCATTAACAGGTTGGAGTTGTCGTCCTTTGTGATAACTGCCAGACTTAACAGTTTTTAACTTAATGCAGAAATCCTTTACAATTCAAAAGAAGACTGCACCACACTAATATGTAACAATGACTACATAAAGGATGCTGAAGGTCAGAAAGATCTAAGATCTGATCATCACTCCAAATAATGCAGACTATATGACCTGACAAATGTCAACCCTTTTCCAGTTGCTGGAGGCTGTAAAGAAGGTACTTCAAAAATATATTACTAAATTGTAACTGCTTTGGACTCCTGAAATGCAATATATTTAGACTGTATTACATAATCCAGGCCTGTTAATGAATTAATTAATTCTTTAGTGCAGTGAATAAAAAAAAAAAAACATTACAGGCAATATAAGTGCTGCAGTAGCTTGTATTCAACAACCTACAAGTCATACAAAAAAATCAGAAATATTACAGCATATAGCATATATTTTTTGGGGGTGGGTTTACTTGCTTGCAGGACATTTACATCTCATTTTTAATTTCACTATATCTTCTTTATCATCAAGAATAGGTTTCCTCTCTGACATTACTCTGACATTTCAGTCTTGGTCTGACCTACTTGAATAGCTAATGATGTTGCATTGTTGTAGCATACATGTCCACAATCAGCAGAGCTGGATTATGGACAAATGAGGCTCTATGTAATCAGTTTCCCACGAGCCATACCAATATTCCATTACTTGCCTGCCTCTGCCTAATTACCATAAACATTTTTGAAACCTGTCAGTGTACATACTATTTTCTTGTTTAATTTTACAATTATCATAGATATGGATTTCATTTAAAACTTATTTCAAAATTTATAGAAAAAACACTGACAGTCATTTCCAAAACAAACACTCTCACATTGAAAACAGACTAAGCATGAGAAACAGTAAACTTCTCTTCCTCTGAAATCCACAGTTAGTGAAACTGCATCTGGCAACCCATTAAACTACAGCAGATGTGCTGGGATTCGTACTCAAACAGCATATAGCAAAGTACAACTTTGTGTCTACATGAAGGGTGCAGGTATTCAAATGACAAATGTGTAATAGATTTGTTTATACGCTAGAACAGCCCACTAAAGTAGTTTGGTGAAATAACTTGACAGAGTCACACAGAAGACAGATGAAGGCTGAGGGAAACAAACCATGTACTACAGGAACCAACTCTTTAATAGCTCATGGCCTTACTCATCTGTACGAAGTGCTATACAAACTGTTGTAAGCCAAACAGTGTATTCCATACCTGTCTGCCTGCAAAAAAACAAGCTCAATTAAAAGTGTATTCATAGTTAAAATACTAACATTAAACTCATAGATTTCATGTGCTGCAATTTATTCACAACTGAATACTGAACACATTGTCAAAATTAAAGAAACCAAGAATCGCATCCAAAGAACATGGCACATATGATGATGCTCCTGTTTACTATAATCAGTTTCCTTCCTTTACACCACAACTACTCTGGTTCATAGGTAGTTGCTAAGCTTGCAGTCCAGGGAACCACTGAGGTGCCTAGACCAAATTTCCAGTTGCTCTAAAGTACTGTATGGGTAAATGAGTTGCTGAAGGGCTGGGCATAAACATGAAACAAAATAAAAAATGTTCAGCAAAACTGGAGGCAGATAAGAGCAGACTACTCTAAATCACTTAGAATGTTAAGTTACTTTGTTTTGGGGATGAGGACATTGTGGTTACTAGTTCTTTTACTTCTCTCTCAGATCTCAGAGGTGTGCAAAGAAGGTAACTGCTAGCTTGTGTAGGGGCAGTGTACTTTCTAGGACCAACAATTTGGAATGTATTGCTGGGGTCATTATTTTTTTCACTTTCTTCACAATAACACAACATGCGCATATACAGGTGGCTGCCTTTTGGGGGTAGAGGTGAGGAGACATCCTGTTTATATGCATGGCACTGGTCACTTGAAATACATTACTGTGGCCATTTGTGCCTTTGCTTTCATCCCAGTCTAACACCTGTAGAATCTACAGACAGTGACTTTTTTTTTTTGAAGAGGTGTGGGGAGGCAGGTAGTATTTCCAGACAAGGTTTGTATATCCTCTCAACCATTTTTCATGTTAGTTCATTGTGAGCTACTATTTTCTTTTCAGCTTTGAACATTCAAAACAAGAAAACACCAAAAAATGCATGAGGTGGACTGCAAAATGAAAGTCTTTTAGCGCAGTTAAACTTTAATATTTGTTATTCGTCATATAGACTTCCACAGAAAACTTTGAACATTAGCTCATTCCCTCCAGTACAGCTCTTTTGAGTGTGTATGTTTAACTCTCAGTGGGTGTGGCTTGAGCCTTTGAAAAAATGAAGTGATAACGTTACAGTTCAACAAATAAATCTCTGGAACCATAAGTGTTACTTGAAAACTATTAATGGCAAAACATTTCAGGAAAATTAATCTTCTTTACATTAGTAGCATTTGTTCAGTTTGATGCTTTAAAGTGGATTTTATAAACCAAAATAAACACAGTGAATATTAATTTTGTAATGTTGCATAAAGAGCTTATAATATCTCAGTAACCATTCAAGTAAGACATATACTGCCAGCAGGATTTTCTTCATAGAGCTGCGAGTTTTCATATGAGGCTATACACATTCTGTGTTACCTGAATGTTGAGATATTTAGAGAAATATAAAAACTGTTACAATACAAATAGTATGCAAATAATATTTAATATCTCTTTAGCTACATTAGATAGAGGTTAGATATCAATACAATTGTGTTTGCCATCAAGTATGTTTTAAGATGAAATCTCTGATGCCCTGTATGTAGCATGGTTTTGAAATTGTTAATGCAAATATCAACAAGCAATATTTGACGCCTAGAGGTGTCAGTAGGAGGTAACTGCAGAAACGCCTGGAGGTGTGCTCAGCTGTAATGAGTTAAGCTCTGGGCACAACTTATGTCTTCACTGAAAGAAAAAAAAAGACAGAATTTATTTTCTTACTTTTGATTTTGTTCAGGCCTTTGGTGGATCAGGTTGGGAAAATGCTCTGAAATATACCTTAGTGCATCTATAACCCTACACCTCAGGGTAATTCAGTTACTTCCAACAGTTATTACTGTGCTGTCTTTGTCAGTTAAGACATGTCAAAAGGATGCAAAGAAAAAGTAATGTTGAACAGTAACATTTTATTTTTTTTCCTTAATCATAATTTTTTTTCAGGTCATAACTGGATGAAAAGTTTTAATAAGAAAACAAAATGTGCTTCAGAGTAGCTGCAATGCCATGAAGAGAAAGGCAAAATAGGAAAAAAAAAGGAAGAAAAAAGTAATCTGCATTTCGTAAGGAGCCCAAAAGGGGGGAGCATTTGAGGATATGCCGTGGGGGGAGTAACACAGTAGGCAGTGGGGAGGTGTCATGGAACCATTCACCTAGTTCACTTAAGGCCAGCCCTGTACATAGGATTCTAATGTAACATCACTGCAACTAAATGCCAGTCACATCAAATGTCCCTCTGTAAGATGATATGATAGCATTCATCCAAACCCTTACATTACTTTCTCTCATATTGATCTAATTTACTATCTCTATATATCTCTATATATTAATTGCATGACTTAGCTGCTTCCATTAGGTCATAGGTGCTGGAACCAGAGGATGAGGTGGGGTGAGAGCCTCCCCCACTTTCACCAGCTACCCAATGTATCCTGAAACTGCTGCTAGCATAGGAATTACATGGAAACATTTGCGCCTGTGTTTTTGATGTAACAGGAAGCTCAACATGATTTGATAATAAATCATCTTATTCTCGCTGTCTGAGCTTACGGTTACCATGACGCCTGTGCAAGTTTTTTTTTTTTTTTTTTTTGAGGCTTACCAGTCAACTTTTCCTCAGGAATTTTAGACAAAGCCAAAAATAACACTACAGACAATTCTTAGGTGTCACTAATTCATTTAAAAATTAATAGAGAGGTTTTGTATCAACATGCATTTTCTTAAGACTCGAAACATGAAACTGTAATATCTGGCATTAGTGACTGACTGTGATCCTCAGCATACATCTGAATGGTTGCTTAAGAATTCTAGAAAAAGCTAAAAATAATGGGGGGGGGGATAAAGGGCCAACATCAGCGATAGATTTTAAATATTTCTCTTATAAACTTAGATGCCAGAATAACAAGTTTTGCATTAGCCTGCATTTTCTTAGGATATAAAATCATAGACTTAAATGTCTAATTATTTAGTAAGCACCATCTGCAATGGTCTGCTAGAAAACTACAAATTTTAAGAGGAACAGACTAAAAATATGAGACAATAATCTGGGCATTCTGTGAAATTCTGGAGAGTTGAGAGGTTTGATCCTGAGCGATGTACCATAAAATCAAACATTTTACAAGGGACAGGGCAAAAATATGAAGTAAAATTAAGGATGTTTTGCAAAATTCTGGACTGTTTATTTATTTATTACTGTTTGCTTACCAAGTAAGTGGACTGGTCTATTGACCTCTTTCAGCCATAACCTGGGGAAAAAAAGAGCACTAAAGACTGCAGTTTATGCAGGTCCAATAAGACATTACATCATGCACAAACTTTGTACAGTTGAGAGGTATATTCAGCAAGTAAAGTTTCATTTCCATAAGTTGACACAGACCTGCATGTTTATTGGTTTTCACCCACTGAGTATCAGGACAGGCATTGGCTCTCTTGTCTAATAATTTGTTTTAGGTAGGCTTTTCCATAGAGGTACACTTCACTGGAGCTAGACTGACTTCCTGGTAACCATCATGTTGCAATATTTAATTATTTGTTTATTCTCTTAAACCCACTTTATGCTATTCATGATTATTATGGGAGTAGGCAGAGATTTCCTGATAAGCTATGGGAGTAAGCCATAAAAATAGTTTAAATTCGTAGATATTCCAAGGCCAATGAGTTTTATGATCGTTCATACCTTGCCAGTACCCTCCCTCAGGCAGCACCTTCTTTCTCCAGGAGGGCCATACCAGTCAGACCTAGAGTAAATTTGTGGATACTCATCCAGTCATCTAGTTTATGTTTAAAGTAAGATAGTGAATCACATTGCCTAACACATAGAGAAAGTTTATTCTGAAGGTTTTGGAGGCACTGCCTTACACTGTGCTTTGCTTATTTGTTGGTGAAGATTTAGGTCACTGGTTCTAGTATTGGTGAAGATATTGGATTTGCAGAGAAACAGAAGGTCCAGGTCAATTGAGTCTCTAATGTGCAGTAAGACAGACAAACATCCCACCTCTAAAAAGCTGTATGACACTAAAATGATAGAATTTCCAGCCTTTCTTGATAGCTTAGGGATTTTAGGCCTGTGATCCTTTTGCTTAAGAACATTTGGGGTCTTGCTAATTGTTTGATATGATTAATGAGATACACTCCTAAAGAAATATTTTACTTGATAATTGTCCTGATCACTGCGGAATATAAGGAAGTGATTACCTCTTTATAATGTGATGATTCCTTTGGCAATTAAAAGGATTAAATAAAATTATTTCCTGAAAACCACTGTCAAGTGATGGTCAAAAGAAAGGAAGCTATTAGGTTCATAGGTTCATAGGTAGGTACTAGGCTATCTGCCCGAAGGCATTTATAAGCCTAACCAGAATGTGTTGGCTTTCGCCACCCCCTTAGATTAGTTCCCTGTGCCTCTGTCCAGCAGAGCCATTGAAGAGATCCCTGGGGTAAACTTTCTGTTTCCCATCCACTCATCAAGGTTTCCCTTGAAGAGGGTTAGCGAGGAGCTCTGCCTAATGTAGATTGGAATCTTGTTCCAGAGCATAGGAAGTCTCTGGGACAGGAATCTATCCCTCCAGTATGTCCTATTTATTGTTGTGGTGAGGTTTAGATCCCTAGAGCATGTGGCTTGAGGGGATATGGCTTTCTTTAGGTGGAGCATGTCCATCAATTCTGGGTTGGACATGGCCTTGTATGTCAGGCAGAGATCACCTCTGAGTAGGCGGTATGTAACCGAGTACAGCTGGAGTTTCTTCAGTCGAGCTGCTTAGGGCATCTGCTTGAGACCAGTGATCCTCTTGGTGAGGTACTTCTGTGGTCTTTCCAGTTGTTGCAGGTTTCTTGTAAGGTACATCCCAAATGGGGCATTGTACTCTATGATGGGTCTGATGAGTGATGCATAAAGGGGCCCAATCACCTCTTTCGATCTGGATGCATGTGTGTGATTTGTGATTAGGTGGGCCACATAGAAGGATTTTCTAACCACTTTGGCAATGTGATTATCAAAGGAGAGGTTACTATCTACTTGGGTCCCCAGATCCCTTATTACATCTTCTGTATTTAGGGGGCTACCACGTATGTGGTAGTTTATGGGTACTTTGTTTTTTCCAAAGGGGATGACTATGTACTTTTTGGCATTTAGCTTGAGGCCATGGTTTTGACACCAGGTATCTGTCTCAGTGAGACCCCTTTGAAGGATGTCTGTGTCAGCCGGAGAGTCAATTATAGCCCCTAGTTTGCAGTCATCTGCAAACTTGGTCAGCCATAGTCCTCCTGTGCTTGCCTGTACCTCTGAGAAGTATATGTCGAACAGGAGGGGTCCTAGGACTGAGCCCTGGGGAACGCCACTTGTAACCGGTTTAGAGTCAGACCTAACTCCTGCAACTCTTACCATGTGGGTTCTGTCCATGAGCCAGTTGGCAACCCACCTCGTGATGTAAGGGTTTATGTTCAGGCTGGTGAGCTTGTCTATAATACCTGAGTGGGGAATGGTGTCAAAGGCCTTTGCAACGTCTAGGTAGGCTGTGTGGATCACCTTTCCCTTGTCTATAGCCTTGGTAACTGTCTCAAAGAAGTCCCCCAGGTTTAGGAGGCATGATCTGCCCTTAACAAAGCAGAACTGGGTAGGGTCCAGTGTTTGGAGGTTCCCAATGTCTTTGTTAATGAGATCCATGATGATGCGCTCCATAGCTTTGCAGACCAAGCTAGTCAGGCTTATAGGGTGATAGTTCCTGGGGTCCGTTGTGGCTCCACCTTTGTGGAGTGGAATAACCATCGCTGTGTGCCACTCTGTGGGCACGTAGCCTGTGGAGAGGCTGAGTTTAAACAGTGTGTTTAGATGAGGGGTTAGTTCATCTTTGAGCTCATGTAGGATGCAGCCTGGGACACTGTCCAGTCCCATTGATGTTGTGTTTTTGGCTTTGGAGAGGGCTGTTTTAACCTGAGTGTCTGTGATTTCAGGAGCACTACATTCTTCTGGTATAGTTATGGGCCCTTTTGGGGGTGAGAAGGGGGTGAAGTTTGCACTGAACCTGTCAGCCAGGATGTTGACTATATCCGTTGGTTCAGTGTATTTTGTGCCATTCTGCACTAACTCCGAGCTGATATGAGAATTGCCACTTAGATTCTTGACATAGCTAAAGAATGCCTTATGTTTATCTTTGGAGTCCATGGCAATTTTTCTTTTGAAGCTAGCCTTGGATGATTTTATGAGAGAATGTAGTTTCTTGCTGATACTGATCAGGGATGTCTTTCCTTCTTGGGATTTTACTCTTTTCTGTACTAGTTTCCTCCTTCTATTGTATAGCTTGTTTATGGCAGGGGTCCACCAGACTGGTTTCCTTTAATTGAAGGAGTAACTTTTGGTTTTGTTTGGGATAGCATGCTCCATGCATTCTTGTAGGTGCCCGTAGAGTGCAGTAGTAAAGGATTTTGCAGCTTGGACAGCATTATCCTTTAGCATGGGAGCTTTGAAACTTCCCACCTCGGTCTTAAGTAACGTGAAGTTTGCTTTTGAAAAGTTTTACACTGTGGTTTCTTTGACCAGGGGTGTTGGCAGAATGTGGATATCCAGAGTGATTAGTTTATGGTCAGATCTAACCAGTGAGGGGTTGACCTCCGGTGTGGAACACCGGTCGCCCATGTTGGTGATGACCAGGTCCAATATGTTGTCACCTATGGTGGGGGTGTTGACTAGTTGATCCAGGGCATTTGAGTTTATAAATTCTAGGAAATGTTGGGCAAGGGAGTTTGTACTTGAGTAGTTTTCCCAGTTAATGTTTGGGTAATTAAAATCACCCAATATCAGGGTGTTTGGTAGGACCTTTATGTTTCCCAGTGTTTCCAGGAATGCGGAGTAGGGGTCCTGGGACATGGTGGGTGATCTGTAGCAAGCTATAATTTGAATAGCAGTTTTGCCTGTTGTTAGTTAAACATGCATGATCTTTGAAGCATCGTGCTGTGCCACTAACCTGGAGGTGTGGGTATCCTTGATGAATATGGATACTCCCATGCCTTTTGTATTTCGGTCCGGGTTTTGTGGCCAAAATGTATGGTATGAGTTGTAGCCTGGTAGTGCTGGGGTGCTCTCTGGAGCCTTAAACCAGGTTTCTGTTGCTGCACATATATCAATTTTCTCCATACTGAGGAGTGCCTCGATTGCTTGCATTTTGAGGTTTAGACTTCTGGCATTGAGTAGCATTACCTTCAGTTTTTTGTTACTTGTGCTATTTATGGCGGTGGGTTTGTCTTTTGAGCCTTGCCTAAAAAAGGCACTATGGGGGTGGCAAGAGCCTTGGCCAGTATTTGAAAGCCTAAGGGTGACAGGTGCAAGCCATCTCTAGCGAAGCAGCGTGGCTTGTCGAGCATGTCATCCCAGGCTGACAGACACTGGATCCACTTTGAATGACACCAGAAGCTTAGACAATTGTTGAAATTGATAATTTTTTCTCTATACCTTGGTGAGGGCAGGATGCTACTCAGGGTCAGGGTCATACTGGCCTGGGCTACATGATCAGAGAGCTCCTCCATGCCTCTTTTCATGTAGCCCAGGGAGGTACGGCTCAGGTCATTCACACCAACATGGACAATGACAGAGTCATATTTGTACTTGTTTTGAAGTCACCTGAGTGCTTGTGTTATGTCGCGGATCCTGGCACCCAGCAGGCAGCTAACAGTAAGCTTCTCCTTGTTCAGCCTAGTGAGTGGGACGTCAGTGTGCCTGACTATAGAGTCACCTATTACTAGTGTGTTGGGTATGTTATTTTGCCTTAAGGCCTGTGATTGTATGGCACACTGTTTTATTGAAGTATGTGTTTCATGGTTTGTATTGGGGGGGGTGGAGCTTGCTTGGATGTCTGCTTTGGAGGTCTCTGTTGCTTTTGCAGATTTTTTTTAGAGCCTCCGAGTATGTTTTCATGTATTTATGTGTGTTTTTTGCTGGTGCTGGTTTCATAGGTCTATGTGAGACTGGTGGCATGATGCAAGTAATTCCCTTCTCCTCTTGACTGCCTGGTCAAGTCTTGGGTTGAGAGAGCTTAGCCTCCAGTTTGGCTGTATAACTGCATCGCTCGCATGTATTAGTGTTTGGTGGAAGGAGGAGAGCGTTGTCTGTGTACATGAGGCAATTGTAACATTGCCTCAGAATGCCCAGATTCACCAGTTGGACCAGAGAGTACACCTGAAACTGCCCTTTGGACATGCCTGGATAGGTACAGTGAACTGTTTTACTGATTGGCTGGTAAGGTGGAATAGAGAGCCTTGTCCTTCTCTACCTTATGGGGGGGGGGGGTCCTAGTGCTAAGGTTTATTAGTGTTTGCTATAAGTTTTGAGCAATTGCCTGGATGAGAAGTGAATGGTCTGAGTGCTTAAGTTGAAAGTTTGTCTAGTTCCAAGGGAAAAATTGAAGAGTAGACTTTGTGGAGATGGGAATAGTTATAACCAAGCTAACCGGCGCTGCCCGGTGCGCAAAACCACACAAATGCGGGTTTTATAGCAGGGAAATGAAAGAGATAGAAAATAGCCAAAAATGTCCAATAAACTACTAATTTCTGGGTTGAAACCACTCCTCCGGGGACAGATAGCTGCTGAAAGCTCCCTCTCTCACAGTGAACAGGGAAACTTCCTTCTATCCAAGTAAGGTACGGGCAAACACAGAAACTTCTAACACAGCCCTGAATACAGCACTAACCTGAAAACTGGACTATACTAGCTTAGAAATGCGAGAAAACAAGTATTTTTTTGTTTGTTTGTTTTGTTTTTTCAGAAAATAAAGCAGATACAATCAAAAAACGCTTTAAATGCACAGAAATGGCTATCACACTTGAGTGTGTAGCCTACAACAGTTAAACAGGTAATTTAAACACAAAAATGACATTTTAAAGTGCAGGCAGTAAAATACATACAATATGTAGCTGAAACAAGCTCCTTAAATCACAGAAACTCTATAAAATCTGTGTTTTAGGCAGAATTAGCTAAAGGCAGCAAGAAAATGCAGAAAAATGATACTTAATCACTCCAAAGTCTCTCTTTTGTCTCTCTCCTGCTGTACAACTCTGCAGGGCACCAGGCAGGAGCTTGCTGAGCTGTATACTATTAGTCTAAGTACCAAGATCCTTGAAAAAATGTTCATTTTGTAGTAAATATATGGTAAGATGAGGGGAGGGGTTTCTTTAAGAAGTGGTGGTTCTGTACTTCTTGGCATTTAGCTTGAGACCATTGTTAGTATACCAAGAGTTTACTAGGGGGAGAGATGATTTAGGAGAGTTGAATGTCATATTGTGACTTAACAACAACCTCCAGTTTGTAGTCATCTGCAAACTTTATTAGTCAGAGGTCTTGGCTGTCCACTTGGAGATCTAAGAAGTCACTACCAAAAAGGAGATGTCCCAGCACTGAGTCCTTAGGGGCACCACTGGTCACTTTCATATATTTTGATGAGACATCTGTAACTCACATTGAGTGAGTTCTGTCTTTCAGTTAGTTTGCTACCCATCTTTCCACATATGGGTCATTCTTTGTATGATGCCAGCATGAGGAATGGTAATGAAGAATTTTACCTGGACAACATACACCATGTTTACTGTTTGGGCACTGTCTACAACTTCTGTAACCCTTTTGAAGAAGTTTACCAGGTTAAATAGACAGGATATATCATTCATAAAGCCAAACAATTGGAAAGTCAAGTCTAACAAAGTTCTCAATATCACATTTTATGAGTTTAGTTATAATACACCCCATGATTTTGCAGATGAGGATTGTAAGTCTGAAAGGACTGCAATTACCAGGTTGGTTGTAAGACCACCCTTATGCAGTGTGAGCCTCATAATAGACAAAGCCACTGGTAAAACTTAAGTTAAACTGCTTGAGGACTGTGTCTGTAAGGGCATGTTTAACACTATTTATTAAGTGTATGATGTGTAGTAGAATATACAGACACAATCAAAAGGATTGTTGTATAGCAGAAATTTGACAAAACCAGGCATCTTGCATTTTATTTTCTTACCCTAATGTCACAGTGTTATAAAATATTGTATAAAGTGTAATAAACTTTGTTGCTAGGCTATGTGATGTTCTTAAATGGGGCAGTCCCTGGCAGTACTAACTATTTTGAGTCCGGCCTTTATTGAAATGAAACCCTGAAAAAGGACTCCATGAGCCCCTACTATCCACTGCCCTTGCTGCATATCCCTAGTGTGCTGAATACTTTTACAGCCATCCTGGCCTTGCACACATAATTCAGATTACTTTATCTTGTTTTCTCATACTTCGTTGTACTCTTCAGATTTTTCATGCATTTTTGCAATATATCGTAACTGGCCAAGATTGCACCATGATGAATGAAGAGGAAATAATAAAATGAAGTCAGAGGTCTCAGATTCCCAGAAGTCATTTGGTTCTAGATGCTCTTGAGTTACATTTTAGAGCATTTTCCCTGAACAAAAACTGTGACTAAAAAAGAAATTCATTCTTACTCTCCCTTTTCTTCCTGCATCCTTTCAACACTCTCAGAATGGTCAATACTGCACTGTAATAACTGTGGAGGAAATAATATAATTAAATTTATAGTCTGGAGGTTGCTTGGGCCCCAGAATCCATGAGGTTGTAGATGCTGTGAGGTACACTCCCCAGCCTTTTGATAAAATTAATACCTGGATCAAAATCATGACTAAGTAAAGAAATTAACTCTTATTTTTCCTTTCAAGGAAGAACTAAGTTGTTCTCAAGACTTAATGATCAAAGCTGGCAAAAAGTAGTTCCCAATAAACTGAGAAGATAAATGCTAGCAAAGATACACAAATCATGTCTTAGAATAGTGTCTGTCTCCCTGTCAAAAGAAAGAAAAAAGATATTCACCTTCAGTGTATTCCGTTAATGCTAGATTGTGATGAAATTGAATGATAAATGGCCACAGTCATACTTTTCTAGTTGTTGCTGTCACACATCATGCAACTTGCCTCTTCACCTCCAAAAACAGCCCCTTATGTGTATCCATCTGACAACCAGAATATAGTAACATATTTTAACTTGATCCAAGTTATGTATTCACAGTATCATAGGATCATAGGAGGTTACTAGGCTAATGGCCCTGGGGCCCTAACAAGCTTAGCCAAGAGATTATCCCAAAAAAGAATCCTCAGTCAGTATCTGCCTCCACTGTCAGTGAGGAACACAGGTGGAAACCCTGGGACAAATTTGTGGTTTCCTATCCACTCATCAAGGTTGCTCTTGAAGAGGATCATCGAGATACTCAGTTAGACGTGTATGGGAAGTCTATGCTAAAGACAGGGCAGCCTCTGGGAGACAAACCTGTCTCTCCAGCAGGTTTTGTTGATGTTGTACATTAGATTCAGGCTTTTTGAGCAGATAATGCACAAGGAGTTAGACTTATGGATATGGAGCATCTCTAGTAGGGGGATGTATAACATAATTCCGAATGCACAAATGTCCGAATGCCAAAACTTCGAACTGGGATGTTTGAAGTTTAAAAATAACGAAACCACGGAACATCAAATTCTTTCTCAGGGAAAGAATTTGGTGGGCTGTTTCCACGGCTTTGCTATTTCCTCCACTGTGGTGCGATCTCGGAGTTGGTATATTTAAGTAGGAGGGGTGTGGGGGTTGTGGGGGCAAAGCCCCCCACATTAGAAACAGTATGTAGTCTTTGTGTGTTTCCACGTTTTGTACCGGAACAGCGATTTTTTCCCTGGGAAAAAAATCGCTGTTCTGAGTGTTCTGAATTTTCAGTTTTCGAACTTTTGGGTTCGATATTTACATAGTCGAAGTTTTGACACTTCGACTATGTGATATAGATCCCTTGTAGGACAGGGTTTAAAATTGCCGTGTAGGTAAGACACAGATCATCTCTGAGCAATCTGTATGATACTGAGTAGAGTGATAGTGATTTGAGCCTGTCCGCATAGGACAGGTATTGGAGGCCATTGATTCTCTTTGTGAGATATTTCTGTGGCCTTTTCAGTTGGTGCAGATGTTTAGAGAGGTACATACCAAATGGGGCGTTATACTCAAGTCTTGATCTAATGAGGGAGGAGTATAGAGAGGTAATAATCTCCTTTTTTCTGGATGCAATCCCTTTACTTATGAGATGAACCAAGTAAAAGGCTTTTCTGACCACTGATGCCACATGATGGTTGAATGTGAGATTGTTATCAACCTGAATACCCAGGTCTCTCACCACAGATTGTGTGTTTGTGTATGCTTCCTTACCCCTCAAAGTTAGCTACTTGTATACACTCCTGATATGTGATTGTGAGAAAAGTGAAAAATAAATATCAGTCATTTATTCCAGCCTGTTGCTCCAAGCCAGTACAAAGCCCATAAAGAAGCTATAGTGATCTTGTGTGCAAATTTCCAAGGTTTGGTTGTGGGAAAAGTTACAGAAATAATGACCACACTGTCACCGCCTCACATAAGCTATGGAGTATGGAGATCTTCTGTGCATACATCTGAAGTTTAGTTGTGAGCAAAATTAAAGAAATAAAGACCACACTATTTCCAGTCCCAAACAAGTTATAGTGCCTGCTTTGCACACCTCTGAGATTTTGATTGTAAGGAGAATTTAAAAAAACTAATAAGTTCACTGTTCTCAGCCCCTCCAAGACACACACACACACACACACACACACACACACACACACACACACACACACACACACACACACACACACACACACACACACACAAGTTATAGCAACCTTCTTTGCACACCTGTGAGCAGTGCCAGTTGTAGAACAGGTGGGTCCATCATGGGAGAAGTCTTCACTAAACCTGTGTCAAAATCCATTTCTAATTGAGCATTGGATGCTGCCAGGATCTAGACATTCTGTGATGCATTTTACATTTGATTTTTGATAGATAATGTACTGTATGGATCACTGTGATTAGCTCTGAATTTGGGGAAGGTATATGCTTGTCAGTCACCATTCTGACATCAGAAATGTTCTTAACAAGCTCTTATTAAATATGCCTTAATACTGTTAAGCTTTAGTCACACACTAGAACATTCCAGCAATCAGCAGTCACCACAAAAAAAAAAAAAAAAGCAGTGGGAAGCTGTTAAACACTGCAGTTTTATTTTAAACCCATCCAAAGTGTTTTAACAGCTTCCTACCACTGTTCTGTGGTGGTTTCTCTCTGTGTGGCAACAGGAAGTGCATCACAGCACTACTGAGTTTTTCTCTGACGTTTGAGTATGTGGCTACTGGATTGGATACCATGCAGGTGCAACATTAGCTTAATTTGCAATTTTCTACAGTGGTCAGCAGCAGTACTTATGTGTGGTCTGTGAAAGAATGCTTGCTTTAATGTGTAGGTTATTGCAGTTGCAGCCAAGCACTACCTAAAAGGACAGCTATGGAGAAGGTCTTTGGTGAAACAGTCTTGTCACATATACACCGTGCTGTTCCACATGGATTTGTGCAGGGTAATACTGAACTGGAGCATCCATTACTGACACTTAGGGGGCCACTGCTAGCTCAGCTCCTACATTCAAACTACCCTCAAGTAAAATGGTGCTCTCCCCTTTCCAAGACAGGGACTCCAGGTGCTGTCCCATTCCTGCCAGACACCTATGGTGGATGTGCCCCGGCACCCTTTAAGTCTTGGCCACTCTTTGCCAGATCTGGTTCTGATACATCTTTTCAATGATACCTTTGCTCAGGATGTGCATACTGTGTATGTGTACAGATGGCCTGTAGTAACACTTTTATCTCATGGTAGTTGAATGACCAAATGGGTATGGGTATTTGCCAGTGATAAGTGGGTTGAGACAGCCTACTCCTACCTACACCAGGGACTCATTCTAACTGTGGGAGGAGTGTAGGTGCCCTTATTGGCCATTGTATGACCACCATAAAGCCCAACAGTCCTGAGTCAATAAACTACTGGATGGCCGGTATCCATTTGTCCAGCTTATGTTACCTGGGATATAGCTATGTTGAATAAAAGTTGGATTGTAAAACCCATCAACCTGCCAAACATGAACTAAGAATTGCTATAATCAATACAGGTTCACTGACAGGATGTAGCTTGGAAACGGATCACATGATGATAAGGAGGAAGCTACACATCCGATATATCCAGGAAACAAGATGGAAGGGCATGCCACCAAAGTCACTTGGCTTGGGACCCAGAGTCTACTACTCAAGAGAACAAACTAGAAATTGTGTGAGAATTGTAGAGGTGGAAATGATTCAGAAGGTAGTGAAGGATTTCATCAGAATTACTGACAGATTCATGGCAATCAAACTCCAGTATAAACATAGGGTACTATTTGCAATCTCTGCCTATGCCCCACAGCAAGGTTGTGATAGTGAAGAAAAGAGTGCATTCAGACATCAGTTGCAGGACCTACTAGATAAAGCAGGACAGCATGACTTAGTATTGACAGTAGGAGACCTGAATGCACATATTGTGACAGACAAAACAGGATATAAGGACTCCATGGGCCCACATGGGTATGACAACAGGAATAAAAAGAAGATTCCAGTCTAGACTTCTGCCTTGCAAATGACTTGATGGTGGCCAACACGTTTCAGCAAAAGAGAGAGAGAGTGAGACGGCTACAAGATCACATGCAAGAGTGGCCAACATGCAACTCAGGTAGACTTCCTACTACTATGGAAAGGACACCGGGGAAAAATCCATGATTTCAAAGTCATCCCCGGTCAAACAGTTGACCCACAAAATAAACCACTAGTTGTCACAATCAGCTGCAAGCAGTGGCTGGAGAAGGCTGTAAGGTCAACAGGGACTAGGATGAAGACTTGTAAGTTGACTGGAAAGAAAGCACAAGAGTTAAAGGAATTATTCAAGGCTCTAGCAGTTCAGGAAGAAGAGGAAATAGGTAGAGCTCAAGAAGAATGGCAACACCTCAAAACAGCTTGTGTGATGACTACAGACCAGCTATGTGGCTGAGCCAGGTATGGAAATAAGGTACATAAGGAAAGCTGGTGGTGGAATTCAGAAGTCCCGAAAATCATCAAAAGAATGAAGGAGTGCAGGGAAAAGTGGGAAATATAAAAGATGGACCAGGCTGAGAAGAAATACTGGTTGTCTAACAAAGAGGCTACGAGAGATGTTACAATACCAAAGAGCAGGGCAACAGAGGCACTTGACCATCTTTTGGAAAGTGACTCAGTAGATAGCACAAACAAAATTCTATCAGATTGCAAGGCAAAGATAGAAATATGAAGAAGATAGTTAGATACTCTTCATAAGAGATGCCAGCAAGAACTTGCTCACCTGTCCACAGGAAATTAAAGGCAGATAGAAGTACTTCTAGCAGCTACTGAATGAAGAAAACCCCACAGAAGCTGTACTGTCCCAGATGTAGCCTACCATGAAGGAAGAGGAAGCGCTCACCCTAGAAGAAGTAAGAAAAGCACTATTTAAAATGAAGCCAGGAAAAGCAGCTAGGTCAGATGAAGTCACAGCATATATGATCAAGATGTCACATAAGATAGGGGAGAGATGGCCTCTCAGGGTATTATGGAGAGAAAGGCATATCTCATATGACTGGAGAATAAGCATACTAGTGCCAGTGTACAAGAACAAAGAGGACATCCACAACTGTGGACAGTACAGCTGTATCAAATTTCTGTCACACTGCATAAAACTTCTTGAGAGGATGACTGATGAGCAACTACACAGAACAGTAGAAAGTAAGATGGGAGGTGTGCAGATTGGATTCAGATGAGGATACAAAACAACTGACCCCGATGTTTGTAGAAAGACAGATAGTAGAGAAGAAGCTCAGGATGAGGAAAGAGTCTGAATAGGTGTTCCTATACCTGAAGAAAGCATATGACAAGGTCCCCAGAAAGCTGATTTGAGCAATCCTGTGTTGGGCTGAAGACACAGAAACAGTGGAAGAATTAGTGTAGACTACTTGCAGGGTTGGCCTTAGGTTAAGTGGTGCCCTAGGCAAAAGGGCCCTACACTGTCCCCCACACCACCTAGTGCCCCCTTCCTGGTCTATTTACACCATCCAGTTTACTGGAAAAGCACCCCTGCTACAGCAACACCCGAGGCAGCCGCCTGGTTGGCCTATGCCTAAGGCCGGCTATGTGTATAAAGACCCAGTGACTCAAGTACGAACAATGTTCAGTCTCACACAGGGGTTCCCAGTGGGAGTGGGTGTGCATTAGGGTGTACCTGTGAGCCCACTGCTGTTCATACCAGTGATGGACTACATTATAAAACTGGCTTTGAGGGGACATATCAAAAATTTGTTGTATGTCGATTATGTGGCAATAGAGGGAGACTCTGAGCAAAAGCTTCAGCAAAGGATAGGGGAGTGGAATGCAAAACGGAAGGCACATGGAATGAATCTGACTACAGATAAAGCAGTTGTAATGGCAGCAAATGGGAGAAATCAGAAGAAAACTGAAATAGAAAAGAAAATAGTGGAACAGATAAACAGCTTCAAGTATCTGGGAAGGATGGTTGAGG
Source organism: Protopterus annectens (assembly GCF_019279795.1). Classification (NCBI taxonomy): domain Eukaryota; kingdom Metazoa; phylum Chordata; order Ceratodontiformes; family Protopteridae; genus Protopterus; species Protopterus annectens. The sequence continues at coordinate 894,870,816 of NC_056744.1, read as the reverse complement.
AGAAAGGAAGTCTGAATGCAGAAGCTAAAGCTAGAGTCAGAAGGGCTGTAGCCAACTGGCACAGAGTGTCAGAGGTAGTGTAGGACAGAAGAATGCTAAAGAAACTGAAAAGTTGTTGTTGTTTGTCTTTCAGCTTTTCCCGGTAAGGGGTCGCCACAGCGGAACTCCGGTCCACTAATGATTGGCAGTAGCTTTTTTTTACAAAACACCGAGGTGCCAGCTCGACGCCCAACCTTCAATGAAGGCATGCCCATTTATGCATGCATGTCTTTCGAACACTACCCAACCACGGGGAGGACATGCAGACTCCACACAGAAGGCACTCCCAAGCCACGCCGAGAATCGAACGGGAGAACCTCTTGCTGTGAGGTAACAATGCTACCTCCATATCACCACGGCATAAAAGTAAGATGTGCAAAACAGTGGTCCAACCAGTACTACTGCATGGTACAGAAACCTGAGCCATAAAGATAGTATAGTTGAGGAAGCTAGAGGTGATGGAGATGAAGTGTCTGAGCTGAGTGGTAGGATACACACTGTTTTTCTCATCCGAACTTTGTGGCCACTTCTTATGGGGGACAGTTTTTTTTTTTTTTTTTTTTTATTTTACGGTAGCACAGAGGTTATCCTATCATGTTTCAGCATGAGTTTTAAATGCTAGTATCATCTCTGTTGTGCCAAAAAAAGGATGCTTGCCTCAGCATCATAAAGTGCCTCCTCCAGGAGCCCCAGATGAAACCTATGTGAACATAGGGGGAATATGCAAACTACATATGAAATAGTACCCCTGCTAAGAACCGAATCACAGCTCCAAGTACTATGCGGGAACAACGCTGAATAAGTTGAGTGCAACATTCAATGCAGCATAGCACTACATAGCTGGATGCTTCCAACTCCATCTGCAGCCTCCAAAACCAACTCCCCATATGCATTTAATAAAGTTGCAGTGTTGTCATAAAAACTATTCAGAATAGTGGAATAATGGTCTTAATTTGGAATAGTAATATTCTTAGGTTAGGTTTGCCTATAAAATCCTAATGTTTGGGGCTAACAATGCTTACGTTTTCTTACTGTTGTGCTATGTTACTCATCTGTAAATGTTTCATATATTCCATATACATTGTTTTAATAATGAGCTATATCAGTTATATTTATGTATTATTCTTTATTTAGTTCATTTGTTTTATATAACTGGTTATAATACAATTTGCTTAATACATATGTCATTGTAATGAATGCTACCACTGTTTTACCAGTATATTGCTATGAGTAGAAATAATGGAAGAAAGAAAGAATTTATGGTGTTAAACTGAGCACAATGTGCCCATTTTAAACTTAAATGATCAGAACCAGAAACATGCATGCATTTAAGTGGCTGTGAAATTTGTCTGATTTGTTCTTTTAATTGTATGTGCTTGCATAATGTGTGTTACATTTGTAGAGTACTGGGAAGGGAAAATAAATGCCTAAGGAAGCAACACTGATTTGTGACGTGGCATTCTTCAATTCAGTTCATGTTAGGGAGATGCTACAGGAATGTAGCTGAAGTGCTTTGGTGGCATTCCTTGGCGTACTTTTGCTTTGATTTTATTGCTAGGAAGGATTCTCCCTCTGAGGGAGTAACAGTTAAAAAGGAGAAGTGTGTAATTAAGTATGTAATTAACATAGCCTTTTGAATAAAGCAGCACATTAACACTCAATTATTTGCTGATATGGAAGACTTTAGAGATAATTACAGTTTGTCTGGCTTGTCAGCTCTTATTTAAACAGCAAACTGGCAATGAAGATTACCACCTACCTTATTATGAATAACTTAGTATACAAGAAGCACTGCAGAAAATTACTTGTGTCAGTCTAAATTGTGTTTATTATCAGGTGGTGATTCAACTGGGATGCAGAGCATAGTCATGTATGGAAATGCCCTGAATACACCCATAAACATAAATTAGTTTGTTGTCTGGGAAAACTGGATTTTTAATAAACTACAATGGTTAAAAGTTATTTCTGCCACAAATAGCAGAGCATTTCAGCATTTGTTTAGGCAACTTTTGATTGCTAGGTAACTGCAGTAAACAAGATATCCCATTTTCAGAACAAACATGAATTAAACAATTGAAGAAAGTAAGGACGGCACAGAACAAAAATATAAGTTCAACCACCACTCTGTATAATAAAAAACGCCAAAATAACAAAAAAAAAAAAAAAAAAAAAGAAAGAAAATTCACTGTAAATGCAAAACAAAAAAGACACACAAATACCACCCTCTTATCAATGCTGATCTTATCTTTATCAGTGGCCAACTGACTTTATGATAATAACATCATCTCAGTTTTGAAAATGACACTACAAAATCTAGACAGAAGCTCTGTAAAGACGTCAGTTGTCAGACTGATATGCATAACAGAAGTAAGCCCAAACACAATCCAAAACTAAACAGGTTGTATAACAAAAAAAAAAAATCCTAGCTAAAATCAGGAATGCTTCACTCAAAAAGATAAAAACTCCCTCATCAAGACGAATAGAAAACTAAGAGGGCTAATTAAGTCCAACAAGGCCAATTTTGAGGTAAGGATAGCTTCCCAGACCAAGGACAACCAAAAGACCTTCTTCACTATGTATGAAACCTCAAATGCAACACACAACAGTGTACTGAGCTGGTTGCAAATAGAACCATGTTCAAAGAGCCATGAGATATAGCAAATCAACTGGCTCCAATTTACCCCCCCCCCAGCCACATCACTAGAAGTAGTATCAAACATAACTTCTCCAAATATCAATAGGGAGCATTTCCTAGAAGAGACATCCCAGGTGAAGAATAATGCTTCAATGGACCCTGATAATATACAAGGATGCCTCCTAAAATAGCCAGAAATATGACCTAGCAGGGCCACTGGAGTCACTGTTCAACCATAACCTTTGAACAGGTTTTGTCACAGGACTCCTCTTTGGCAACTGTTATCTCCATACACAATGGCAGACCATCAATAGACTGCAGGAACTACAGAACCATCAGTCTCTCTGGTCTCATATGCAAAGCCATGGAAAAGAATTATCATGGAAATTATTAATAATGACATATAAAGCCTTCAGACACTGGACCTAGTTCAGTTTTGTTTTGTCAAGGGGAGGTCATGCCTGCTAAACCTGGTAGGCTTTGAGAAGGTCACCAATATGAGGCAAAACGGTAATTACTGTGTACCTTGACCTGGCTAAGACATTTAATACAATATCCCACTAGGGCATTGTAAATAAACTCACAGAATTAGGCATAATCCCTTTTGTAACATGATGAATAGCCAATGACTCCCAGATAGGACCCATGAAGTTATGGTAGGGGAGACAATCTTCACAAAGAGGCTGGACACCAGTGGAGCTCCTCAGGGCTCTGTACTGGGTCCACTCCTCTTTGGCATCTACTACTTAGAAGTCAAAACTAATGTCAAGGGCCTCTAGCTGACCATGTTTGCAGATTATAGCAAATTAGGAGCAGACAGAGTATCCTGTATCCACAAACTGAAAAAACAACTAAACCACAAACAAAAGTAAAAGCCACAAACGCTCAATGGATTAAAAGCCCTGATCTGTTCAAACCAACAGGATGCAAATCTCCAACAAAAGCTATGTATTAGAAATGACTGTGTAGTAGATAAAACTGTAAAAAGCCTCTTTAATAAAAATTGTTAAAGATAAGACAGGAACTTTCATTTTGTTTCACCACAAAACCTCATCAGATAATTCCAAGGAAGTAGGGCCAGGAAATTATGTAAAATATCACTCCTCAGCAGCCAATCAAAATATCAAAATTGAACCAGCACCCCCTTAAAGGTAAACTTTCATTATCTTCTTAAAGCCTTTAATTTTAGCAGGCTGGAAATGGAGATACATTTAGTAATGCCTGGCCAAGCATCAGCTTGAAAAAACTGTTAAAAAAGTACTTCTCTTCTTTCTGAAAAAAGGTGCTATGATGGATCTGCTCAATGACCATAAAGTAAAAATAATGGTCATTGAATTCTGATACATGTTTAGCCAGGGTGTTTGTGATTTTACCTTTTCGTATATCATGAAGATGTTCATACAACCTTTCTTTTGAAGCACATTCAGTCTTTCCAATATAAAATGATGGACACACCTGACAAAGAGCAGCATAAACCACACCTCTACCATTACAGTCAAATTTTCCTGTAACCCAGACAAGTTGTTTTTTTTTATCTAAAAAGAGTCACCCACATGGATCCACTTAGAGATAGAACAATGCCCATATTTAGTCATTCATGACATAATCGCGGTGGTGGTGCTGCGGTAGCGTTGTCGCCTCCAGTAAGACGCTGTCCGGTTCAATTCTCAGCTAGAGCATCTTCTGTGTGGAGACATGCGTGAATGGGTGTACCTTCGTTGAAGGTTGTGCATCAGGGCTGGTAACTCGGCATGTAAAAATCAACTGCCAATCATTAGCAGACCGGAGTTCCGCTGCGGCAACCCCTAACCGGGAAAAGCCGAAAGACACAAACAAACAAACTAGTTACATGGCATAGAATCCCCTAAGACACTAACATCTTACAGGAAGGACTAGCCCAGACAAATAACTGGTGCCAAAGACTCAGCTTAAAACTCAGTGCTAAGAAAAGCATAATAGTACCACTTGGTAAGTCGAACACCATAGAAAACTATATAATTGATAAAATATCCCTAAGAGTAGACCCAGTAGTCTGGGATTTGGGGACACGTGCAGATAGTAACCTGGATTTTGACCAACATGTGTCTAAGGTAGTAAGAAAATCATTCTGTGTTGCTCAACTTCTAAGTCAGGTCATGGCTTCTAGGTCCAGGGAGGCCATTATGCCACTGTATTCAGCCATCATCAGACCCATCATTGAGTATAACACTTTCTTCGGTATGTACCGGACCAGCCATATATGACAACTGGAATGTCCACAGAGATTCCTCACAAAAAGAATATGGGTCATAAACACAATGTTCTATGAGGATTGGCACAAAGCCTTATCTCTGTATTCTGTCTCTTACAGACTGCTGAGAGGTGATCTATGTCTGGCATACAAGACATTCTTGGATATTGCTTTGACAGACATTTTACATATCCACAAAATGAACAGTATTAGAACTATTAGACCCAAGGACTTAGACGTTGCTTGTAACATAAATAGGACATGTTTGAGGGACAAGTATATATGTCAGAGAATTCCATTTCTTTGGAACTGGCTTCCCATGCATGTGAAGCAGAGCCCTTCCCTGACTCTGTTCAAGTGTAACCTGGACTAGTGGATGGGAAATCAGAAATTCTCCCCTGGTTTGGTACCTATTGTTCTAATGGATAGAGGCAGCAATTAAATTGTGGACTATCTAGCATATACCCCTTAAATTAACCTCTAAGGCACAATAACTCATGGAATGCATTTGGATTATATGGCCAGACTTATAAAAGCCCTGTTGTTTGTTAGCCTAGTATACACCTTTGAATTTATGGAAAATCTTGTAGATTAAATAAGCCAGTTTTGGCCTTAGGTTAGATGCATAGATCTCATGTTTTAGGCCTAATGGAAACATGGCTGAAACCTACTACCATACCATCTGCTTCATGCCGGTGGCTCACTAGCATTGCTTCGAATGTGACAGGCTAAACATTCAAATTTAGATAGTGTTCAGTTTCTTGAATCAAAAGCACTTTTCTGTACTCTTCATTTGACAGATAATTCCACATCTAATACCAGGGGTTCAAAGGTTTTTACTAAGCTTGCAAACAAAGGAAAGCATTGAGAAGTTCAGCCATATCACCCAGTACTTTGGGATCCCAGCAATACCCCCATTAAGTAGACTTTCTCCACGTATCCCAAATGAAAACTTGTGATCTCCCATCCAGTCATCCAGCCTGGTTTTAAAAGCTGATACAGAGTTATTCTGCTTGATAGGTAAGGGTAGTGTATTTTAGAAATGGGGTATACTTTGAGATAGGTATGTGTCAAGTCATTTGGTTTTGTTGCTATGGTAGCATAGGCCTAGGTCATTAGAGTGGGTGTGTGCTTTACTGGTTCTGTTTATGTGAAGGAGTACAAGGAGTGCTGGGTCATTCAAAGCCATGAAGACTAAGAAAAGCTCACCCCTCAGGAATCTGTATAATGCTGAGCAGAGAGATTTTAGTCAATCAGAGTAGCTAAGGATACTGAGACCAGACATATTTTTTGTGAGAAAACATTGAGGCCTGTCAAGTTGGTTTAGGCATTTAAGGAGGTCTGTGCCATAGAGTACATTATATATGATGACTGACCTAATAAGGGATGAATAAGTGGGACTATGACTTCCGTGGACCTTGATGAGATACCACAAAGGATAAGTTGTACAAGGTAGGAGAATTTCCTGACCATCACAGAGACATGGTGAGCAAACATATGTCTGATGACTGCATCAAATTTAAGTGGAATGTTAATAAGACAAGCAGCAGTGATGCTGGATTTACCTAAGGCAATTAAGCTGCATTTCTTGCTATTGAGGGTAAAGCCATGATTAATATACCAAGTGAGTGTTTGTTCTAGCCCTTGATGGAGAATTTGATTATCAGAATGGGATTTAATAGCCACCCCCAGTTTGCAATCATCAGCAAACTTAGTTAGCCACAGTCCCTTGAAACTGGCTTTTATGTCAGAGAAATATATACCAAAGAGGGTGTGACTCAAGACAGAGATCTGTGGGAGACCACTGGTGACACTTTTTGTCTAGGGGATAATGTTAAAGGCCTTGGCAATGTCAAGATAACTGATGTGCAAAGTATGCCCCTTATCCATGGCCTTAGTAACACTTTCAAAAAAACTGACCAAGCTGAGTAGACATGATCTGCCTTTTACAAAGATGAACTGGTATGTATCCAGGGATATAAGGTCACCTATATCATCATTTATTAGTTCAGCTATAATATTCTATAGTCTTGAAAATAACACTAGTTGAGACTAATAGGCCTGTAATTCACAGGATAATTGGAGGGGACACCTTTATGCAATGGTACTACACCTGCCATTCAGAAATGTTGCTAGGGTGGGGTGAAGGGGATAATCACTGAGAGTGCAAGGTGTTAGGTGGTATGATTGACAGAGGCCAGTCAGTCAGTAATATATTCATTTTCATATCGGCATTTCTGAATGTTAGCAGAAAAATACTTCTTTTGCTTTCAGAACTGAAGTAAAACATCTGCTGCCGTGCTTCATGTGTGGTATAACTTGCAACAAGCTACCTGCAACAAACTGATTGCTATAATTTTTGAGATGAAAATACCTTTTTTTCTTTCCTTGAAATGAAGAGCACAGAGTCCTCATCAGACTTGGTGCTCCTTAGGAGACTGGGGACAAGTGCCAGGTTGGAGAAGTTAGAGTTGAAGGGCACAAGTTTGGGGACTGATGCTGGGTGCTAGATGAGACAGCTATGGCTCTGCTGTCATTCTCCACATCTTAGGGATATAATCAGTGGTTGAAGAGTTGATGGAAGGGTTTTGCTAGGTGGGACTTTAAGCTTTTCAGTGAACATCTAGATATATTATCAGGACCCAGGGAAATTGTGTTTTTAATTTTAGAAAGTGCCAAAAAGACTTTGTCTGTAAGGCCATGGAATGTATCATCATGGACCTCATAAACTGACATAGGCAACCTCAAAACCCTTGATCTGAACCAATTCAGCTTCATCAAGGGCAGATACTACCTGTTAAACCTGGTGAATTTCTTCAAAAATGTGACCAGGGCCATTGACAAGGGCAAATCTGGGCACACAGTATACCTAGACTTGGTTAAAGCCTTCGACACAATATCACACTCCGGCATTAGTGAAAAACTTTGCAAACTGTAAACCCCCTTGTTGTAAGATGGGTTGCCAACTGACTCATAAACCGGTCACACACCATCAAAGTGGTTGACTTCACATCAACCAGCAGACCTGTCACCAGCAGGGTGTCACATGGGTCAGTGCTGGGCCCCCTGCTGTTTGGTATATACTTCTCAGAAGTTTAGGCCAAAACTAAGGGGCTGTGGCTGACCACGTTTGCACATGACTACAAATTAGGTGCAATTATTGAATCCCCAAATGATGTCAGTATACTTCAGGAAGGTCTTACACAGACCACTATCAAATTAAGAACAATACCATATGTACCTGTGAAGTGGTAAGGGATCTGGGTTCACAAGTGGACTGCAGTCTTAACTTTGACCACCATGTGTCTACTGTAGTAAGGAAGACCTTCTATGTACCACATTTGATTAGCAAAGGCATTGCTTCTAAAGCAAAGGAGGTTATAACCCCTTCTATACTCTTCTCTAATCAGGCCCATAATTGAGTATAACACCCCTTTTGGCATGTACAGCACAAAGCACCTACAGCAGTTGGAGAGACCTCAGAGGTTTCTAACAAAGAAGATCAAGGGACTCCAGCATGTACCTTACACGGGCAGACTAAAATCCCTGTTACTATACTCAGTGTCATATAGACTTCTTACACAGACCGACTAAAGTCCCTGTCACTATACTTAGTGTCATATAGACTTTTTAGGGAAGACCTATGCCTGGCTTACAGAGTAATCTCCGACCCAAACCTAATGTATCTGCTGCACAAACGTAAATCAAACTGGACTAGAGCTACCCATTCCAGGGATCTAAATATGGTCTGCAACTTGAATAGAACCTGCTGTAGGGAAATATTTGTTTCCCAGTGACTGCCACATCTTTGGAATAGGCTGCCAATTCATGTGAAGCAGAGCGCCTCTTTGACACTGTTTAAAAGGAACCTGGACGAGTGGATGGGGCACTGTACTTTCATACCAGCGATAGCACCCACAACCCTCCTGGACATGGGCAGTCATTGCCAAATGCACTCCTAGGTATTGACTAGAGTATTTATGGTATTACATTGGGATGAAACGGCTAGGCTTGAAGTGACCTCTGGGTCGATAGCCTTGCAACCTCCTATGATCCTATGATCCAAGTTAATCTTGTGGGGGGGTGCTGAGGAAGGCTGGAGGTAACAGAGGAGAGGGTGGGTGGAGTGAAGTTTGAAGAGTGGAAGAGAATTGCCTGCAATAGTAAACAAAATACCCTTGTGGTTAGAGAAGGCCACTGGAGATAAAATCAGTACAGAGCTGTAGGCTACTTCTAAGCTTTTTAATATAGCTCAAGAAGGCCTTATGGTTGTCTTTTGAATTAGTTGTAATCCTAAGTTCATAGCTAGCCATACATTTCCTACTGGTAAGTTTGAGAAACTTAATTACCAGTTTTAAATCCTTTTATAGTAATACATTTGCCATATTTTAGTGACAGCCATGAGCTTTTTTCTTGTTGTTATACGAGTTTGAGGATGCAGTAGCTACACCATTCAGGTCTGTTTTTAAAGTCATTATTATGCTTATCCTGCCAAACCCGGTAGTTGTCGAGGTAACCAGAAAAAAAAAAAAAATGAAAGACGCTTTCTACGTCTTTATCCTTCCAGTTACCTCCTTATCAGATGAAAGTGGCATGTCTGACTTCCTTTGCTGGTTAATTCCAACTGTCTTTTCACAGAACAAATCTGATTTTGACATTCCTTTCCTGATAAAAGGCAAATATCATGATATTTTAAGAGAAAATTATTTTCTAATCTTTATTTCCTATATGTTAAAAAACACAATAATACTGTATATATGACAGATTAATATAATATTATATAACACAATTAACTGGAATTGTGCAACAGTTACTCTGTTTTGGAAATGAAGTCTAAAGAATTATTTTATATTACTTAAAAATATGCCTTGTCTTTCAGCATCACACAGTTCAGTTATAAATATCTCACTTTAACTATCTGAAAGGACCTTAGGTTAGGTTAGTATTAAGCTAACTGCCCTTGCAAGCCATTTTAAGCCTAGCTAATTATCCCTTGTGAGATTCAAACCCTGTACCTTGTGTTTATAAGGCAAACACCTTAACATTAGGCCACCCTCCCGACCCTCAGCCTCCTGTCTTCCTCATCTGTGTAAACATTACTGAATTATCATGCCTGACTTAAATCAGAATATGCTAACCCAAGTCATAAATGTTAGGCCACTCTTTTGACAGATAGGATTTTATGAAATCTTCTGTGACCCTGTCATATCTAAACAACAGTGATTCAACACTGCATTCCATATTAGCCAAAAAAAATAAATAAATTAGGGACTTTTCTCATTCAGTAAATGTTCACTGCACAAAACATTATTCTTTACCTGGTAGAAGATTCCTAAGACCACTGTCTCCTAGTAATTTTGCATTTGGCTAACTATATTCCTACAACCTTTAATGAATCTTTAAACACCATCAACTGGGATCCCTTTAAAATATTTCACCTAGATGATGCTGTACAATTTTTCAACTCCACATTCCTCAACATATTAAATAGCCTTGCACCTCCCCGACGAAAACGTGTAAAAGCTAATCACGTTCCATGGCTCACTAGCACAACCAAACAGAATATGGCTGCTAGAGACAAAGCCTGGAAGCTTTGGCATAAGCACAAAAAATCCTCTGACCTCATTACATACAGACACCTTCGCAACCAGGTAAAGCTCCTAGTTATTAAAGATAAAAGCAAATACTATCATACCTTACAAGACCAGCACAAACAAAATCCAAAACATTTCTGGAGCTCAGTCAGTAGACTACTATCCCCAGGATCAAACAATAACCCCTGTCCAAATCCAGAAAAAAAACCCTACTGAAATAGCCACACTTTTTAACACATATTTCATAAATGTTATAGCTGATCTCACCACTGGCTTCCCTCAAAATCATCCCAACCTCTCTGAGCCTCCAGCTAAAAATACCTCCACCCCCAACTCAAACAAATTCTCACTATCTCCTATCCCTACAGCCACAGTAAAGAAACTACTTCTAAAACTGAAACCATGCACTAATGCCCCTGATAACTTACCCCTAGAATTCCTTCAAAAAGCTGCTAATTCCATTGCCTACCCAGTCAGTATACTTCTTAATAGGTCCATTCAAGAGTCTTATGTGCCCACCATTTGGAAAAAAGCATTCATCCTCCCACTGCACAAAGGTGGAAACAATAATGACATTTCTAACATTCGACCCATTGCCATTCTCTCCCCTATCTCTAAGCTTCTCGAGAAATGCATACACAGTCAACTCCTTAACTATCGACTTGACAATAACCTACTATCAGCAACCCAGCATGGCTTTAGACCTGGCCAAAACACCACCACAGCTCTTATATCCTTCTGTGACTCTGTCAGTCAGGCTCATGATGCAGGGAAACTCATCTCCTTTCTATTTCTTGACCTTTCTAAAGCCTTCGATACTATCCCCCACCCTTTTCTCCTCAAAAAACTATCCAACTTAGGGATCTCTATCTCAACCCTTCACTGATTCTCTACCTCACTGATAGGCAACAAGCCACCAAATGGCAGGACTCTTTCTCCTTTTCTCAGTTCCTCTACTGGTGTTCCCCAAGGATCCATCTTAGGGCCTATACTGCACTTTCTTCTGTATTTACACTTTGCCACCCTAATAGACCTCTCCACTCTGAAAATCAAACACTCTTGCTAATAGAAAAACCTAAACTCCCTGATGGTCAGTTGCTCCACTCCTTTTCCACCACTAGACTTTGGAACTCACTCCCACCTTCACTTAGGTCCACTACTAGTACTTATTTCTTCAAAAAATCCTTGAGACAACATCTTTCCTCCCAATGGCTATGCTCATGTGCTAGCTCCTCACAAGCTATAACCTGACAATTTCTCCCTTGCTACTACCATATATTTTCTACTTTCTTCCTGTATTACCTTCAAAAACCTCCATCTTTATTGGTAGCAATCTAATTTCTGCACCTTGAAAAACATGTACTGTCTCCTGACAGATTTATGTACAGCCACTTTGCCTTCTTACTTGGTTAAAAACTATGTATTCTGTTCAAAACTTTGTTATTACTGTGTATGCTGTTTTAAACTTGTGTTGTAGCCATTTAGTTTGTTAATCAAATATATGTATTGCATTTTTGTGGAGCTTTTCTCCCCTGGCCTCCACTGAAAATGGGTACTTTTTGGCCAAGTGGACTTCCCCTCTAAACAAATGCAAATAAATAAATAAACAAATAAATAAATAAATATCGTCATGCTCAGAGGTTGCTAAGTTATTTTTACAAAGTAATAAGTAACATTCACTTACAACTTATAGAAAAAATTTACTTTCTAAGCTGTTAGAAATTACATTGCATTACATTTGAAAAGATTAATTCAGATACACTAATATAAATGGCACTTTAAATGTAGCATACTTTAATTAAAATTGCAAAGGCACTAAAGAAGTTCCCTAGTTTTTATGTCCTTTAAATGCATGAAGTTGTCTGTTAGTAATAAAGAGATCTTCAAGTGAATGCATTACATATATACCAGTATTACCAGATGGAAAAGTGCTACCAGCTCTGTAAGAGCCTTCCAGCCACCACAGAATGAGATCCCTTATCATTTTACTATCGGTTCAGTTCCGTATAGTACACTTCTCAACTAGTGCATTTCCTTCTGAATCCTAGGTCTTCTTTCTAAATGGTAAGGGTTGATTACATTTAACTAGGAAAGGCTTCCAATCTGTTCTCCAGGCTCAGGAAGTTATGCTTTACTGATTTGCCACTATTGATAGGCTGGCTATCATTGCTATACAAGTATCATAGTTCTGTCGCTGCATCAGGGTTTACTCTTCATTCTGCTTTCTATCCTGTGTAAATACGGTAAATACTGGGCAGCATGTGCTCCAGGAAGGAAGCAGATAGCACTGCTCCTGCACATGGGACCTGGTTGCTCCATGCCTAAGGTTTCTGCCTCATAGTTCTAAGGTTCATTTGGTACCTCTGATTACTGTTGGCGTGAAGTTTGTATGTGTATTTTCTCCAGATAATCTGTTTTTTTTCCTATCTCACAGAAGCATGCATGCTGACATGGTGACTCTAAGGTATTCATATGTGGCCCAAGTTGTATCAGAAAACAGTCTACAATAGATACTTTTCTTACCCAATAAACAAATACAGAAAAAAAAATGTCATCACCCTTCATCAGTGTG